>NW_010180606.1:153332-195692 GCF_000695765.1 Mesitornis unicolor | reverse complement strand
TGAATTAATTTCTTGTAGCCTACTTCTTGAACCTATTCAATCAGATTTTCAGTCTGTGCTCCACTGAAACCTCTCTTTAAGGTTGTTCTATTCCTCTCCTTGTCAAATTTCAGGGTCTGAATCTTCTCACATCTCCCTGGGACATCTCAACAGCTTTTCGCATTATCAGCCATCCTTTCTGGAATCTTGTTCTCATCAGTTTTTGTTACTCCAAATTCTCCTTCTGTTCTTCTGTCTCTCTAAAAACAATACCTCAGTGCACTCGTCATCTCTATCCACTATTGTCTGGGGTCAACTCCCACCCTTTTCTAATAGAGAGGGTAATATGCAGCCTTTGGTAACTAACAACTTTTCCAAAATGTAATAGATATTAATAAATAAATATTTACTGTGTAGCAGCTATGAAGATAGGAAGAAATCAAAGCTATGGTAGAAAAGGATGCTATATCTGTTTAAAAAAATATAAAAAGTAAAAAGTGTTAACCATTTGAATGACCACGTGACAAAAGGTACAAATAAGGCTAAATTGTGCCCCTTCTAAGCTTCATGAATTAACACATGTGCGCTTCAGGGAGGGAGATAATGCAACCCTAGTTGTGTCTGGTTGAACTTGGTCATTTAGATGGCTAACCCTTTTCTAACGTGGCCTTTTTTTATATTAATAACTGTTCCAAATGATGTCTTTTCCTATTAAGTGACATTCTGTCAGCAGTTTGGGCCTGATGAAAAAAAAAAGTGAGGCAGCGAAGCAAAGCAGTCTTGGCAAAATGAAGAACAAGATATTTGGCAGGATCCGTCCTTACTGTCTTATAAACATCTTTAAAGAGTTTTTAATTTCTTTTTTTTTTTGGGTGGCTTGCATTTTCTTTCTGTGTGAAGTTCTGTAAAAAGTTTGCCATGGATGAAGGGTCAGGGTCTTTCCTGAGCTACGGTAGCCTGTGGGAAAATAATGTCATTCACACAGTGGGCCAAGTCTTTGTCTTATCATATATATATAATTTATATATATGTATATATTTATGACTTACCTTTTTTTTTTTCAAGTTTCTCAGGTGGTTTTGTCAATTTTAGATTAAAACAGCTCCTGCAGCAGATAAAAATAGATGAGACCCAATCACACAGCCATGGTACTGACTTTAGTCAGATTAAATGCAAGAAGAGGAGGTCAACATTTTTTTTAATTGCAAGTGGCTAATTCACTGATTGCTAAAAACTATTAATGAATAATTTATATCTCTAATATTAAACTATGTATGGGATGAGTTACTGTGGAGAGTAAGGAACCATAAACCTGCAGCCCTTCCTCTCTATAGTCTGTGCTAAGCTTTGACCTGTGTAACAACCCAGTTCTTTTAATGATTGATCTTAAAGCATGTAAATGGCTGAGTGATTTATGAATTGTTATTAGAGAAAAGTTTTTAGCCATTTTAAGAAGACATTTTGATGTGCAAAACTAAATATAAAGAAAATAATGATCTCCTAGGCCAAAATTAGAGCCTGTCATTTATCATTGCTTCGCTTACAGATCGTGATGACTTCACCTCTCCATTCTGGCCTATGTATAGCTTTGGTTTTTTGAAATAACTATAATATAGTATATATACACACACATAGTATATGTGCATACACACACAAAAACATATGCACACACATATGCATGTATGCATATTTACTCCTTACTATTTATGATTTTCTGGGACTTCAGGGAGGATTTAGTCTAGTTTGAAACAAGCCATAACAATAGACAAAGAGAAAAAAAGAGAGAAAGACAGAGAACCCACAGTCTAGGAGATGGACTTCACAGAGAAATTCTTCACCATAACAATGAATGCACAATGCTCCATTCCAGGTTTTTTTTGCCAATCACATCAGAAACATCTTTATGCCTTACCACATGCCTGGAAGTCATGATATGTAAGTCTTAGAGGTTTCACTTTACAGTTGAGAAATAAAGGCAGAGTGATTAACACACCCAGTTTGAGACATTTGGGGTTTGGCTGATGAAGGTCTGAGAACTGCAAAAGTACTTGAAATGCAACTGCAGATCATCGGCTTCTGAAGACCAAAGAAGCTCTCCTCAAATTGCTCAAGCAAGAACAGCAGGCTCTTGGAAAGTGCCAGCCTAAACACCACGCTGGACATTAGAGTTGTATCTTACTGACCTTTAAAGCTTTGTTTCCATTTCCTACATAGCTGGATCCTGAGGGCACACGTTACAAAAGATGATCCACACCATAAGCTCTGCTTCTGTCCCCTGCATGGGGCATTTGTGGAAGATGTCATTGGAGCAAACAAGCCAAGGGCACCCCCAAGACCATGCAGACTGCATCCAGTGGAGGACGTCCTCCAGCCTGGGCACTGGTAAACACCAGTTCCTGACGCCCCCAGCAGGGCAAGCTGTGGGTCTGTGGTCTATATTCCTGCAGAAGGACCATGTAGTGCCTGGGACTCTGGCTTGGGCCGATCTAAGGGGAAGAGTGCCACCTACTGAAGCACCACACCAGCGATCGGTTCCCGCAGCTCAGGAGAGCGCAGCTCCATGGAGAGCCTGGACACGGTCGGTAGCAAATTGTTTGCCACAAATTTGAGCTAGAAAACAAACATACACAATCAGATTGGAATGAAATTTAAAAAAAAATTAGGGCTGGATCATAGAGCAGATGTTGCTAAGTGTTCCCAGGCAGTGCCGGCACACACCTGTGACTGTCACACGTATGTCAGTGCACAAGAAAATAACGTGTCTATTAGAGATTCTGAATTATGTTATTCATTTAACTAGAGAAAAACTAGACTGAGCTTTTCTCTCAAACATTTACCACTAGGCTTGCTGAAGCCATCAGAGAAGAGGACACAATGCTGAATCATGTGAAAGAAAAATGCAGAGCTTAAGCAGCTCCTCTTTACAAATACTTTTCTTTCCAGAACCTTTACGGATACTTTTGTTTTAATCTTGGGATCCATCAGTCTGTCTACACAATTTCATAACTATTATGCAGCTGCTTAGCTTGCACTGCTGAAATACTTCCACAGTTCACTCAGTGTGTCCTGTTTTATTTACAACCACCATCAAAATCACCCGAATCTGACATTTTTCATGTAGAATACATTATGTGACAGAGTTCCATATTTACATCAACATCTAAAAATATATACAAGGCTTAGTCAGAAATCCCAGCTAGCTTTTCAGTCCTTCAGTCCTGCTACTCTTCTGAAGTAATATGAAATTTAGATCTGTAACAGTATTTCAACCTCAAATATTTTCAAAAGGCTTTACTAAAAAAAAAAAGAAAATAAAAAAGAAAAACAGAAGTGAAACGGTTAAACATTTTATTATTCGCATTGCATTCATAGTAAATTGTGTAATAGTTTTCATGTCTTAATTACTTAAATTTTATATTGAGCTATAGTGATATTATCTCTCTTTTTGTCTCCACACAATTGTATTTTATAATAGCTTTTATTAGGGCCTACATGAATGGAATTTAAAATGAACACATCATTTCTGTTACTTCTGCAGTTGAGAAAAGAGAGCGCTTTTCTGATATTTGGCATGAAAAGTGCTTTCCTTTGTGTTTTATGACATAGAGCAAATTGTATTAGTTAGGGACATATTTTGAGCAGGAAGGTAACCAAGAGGAGTACAGAGCACTTCTGCCACTTTTAGTAACTCCACCTTGGTCTGCAAGTGGGTGCAATGCACAGGGTGTAACGGGGGAATATTTTCCCCTAAAAAAAGCTTGATCTGGTTCTTATTGAAATAAAAGGTAAAACTTCCACGAGAGAAGCACCAGAGTAGCAGGTACACAAGGTAATGGTGTGTTTATACATCTGCCCACCTCCCCTCGAGAGGGAGGTCAGCTCTCCCGCTCTCAAACCCCACCTGCTCTCCCAGCAGCGCCTACCTTGATAGCATCACGGATGCTTTCGCAGCCTCACATTGCTCCTTGAGTTTGGGGTCCCTCCTTGAAACCTGCCTGCTAAGCCATTTCTTTCACCTTTCTGCAATCCCTCTTAAAGACTCCCTTCTGCCAGCACACCTACACTCAATCTGTGTGTAGGATGTGTAAATAAATTTAAATAAACATTTGTTTTCAATTGTTAACAGAACCAGCCAGGCATGCACACCCAGGGCTGAGACTCACAAACAAGATACCACAAGGTAACAAGTTTCTGCTGAGCTGCAAGGACTGCCTGGATGCACACTGTTCCCCCACAGCAAATACAGGGTGAGTCAAGTCAGCCTTACACACCTGCATGGTGAGCTCAGCCCACCCCAATTACCAGGCATTTGTTGGAGGCTAAGAAGACACCATGGGCAGGTACCACGCATCAGCTGGTATTTGGTAACCCTTCTGTCTACAACTCGTTCATCCAAACTTCTCATTGCTACCCTGCCATTTCTCACAGGTAGGTTTGAAATTGTACTATAATCATTTAAAATGTGTGGATAAACAGCTATTATGAAATCAAGGAAGAGGGAAGGGTAGGGAAGGATAACTTGAATCCATTAATTTTACTTAAAAACCCAAACCTGTGGCCTGATAGACTTTTGTTTATTCTTCCATTATAATTTAATAAATGATACTTCTAAAACCTGTTTTAGTGACACCTGAACATGATGGCAAACATAACTTACAGTTTTTAGGCCAATAGGAGATGTCATTAAGAAAGGAGAGGACGCAAAGATCATCATTCCAAAACACTGGTGAAAAATGAAACAAAATCTGAATTTCCCTCAGCTCTCTGCAAATGTCTGCTTAATCTCCCTATCCAAACAGTGGGGCAGATTCTGCCTTCAGTTATCATGTCAGTAACCAAAGGAAGAATTTGGCTTTTAATTTCTTTTCCCCACAGTGCCAAAAGTTGTGAAATGTCAATGGCACCTTGTTACACACCTCAGCTCCTTGCACAACTGCCAAAATTTGCCTAGCAGTTCCATTCAGCCTTCCTCTTACTGCACAAAGTGCCTTCAGTGCTGATCTCCAAGAACAGTTGCTCATTCTGAGCATTTTTTATTCTGAAAATTGTTTCCTTTTTTTCTCTCTCTCTTTTTTTTTTATTAACATGTCCACACTGTTACTAAACATAAAGGGTTTCTCAAGGAACCAATTTTACCACATTTGTTTGGGTGTTATATGGATGTTCGGAATAGAAATCAAGAGTACAAAAATAGATTTTCTTGATTTATGAGACATTCCTGTTTTCAATTCACCATCAGTATGTGCAGACACGATGCAGTCAAGAAATGAAGCATCTGGTTCTCCCACGTTTCATTTATGAACTTTAGCACCAGATGTAAATCATTCATAAAATCCCAAAGTGTTGGAAGAATCTCTTCCTTCATTTTAACAAACATATACTCCAAGTACTGTACCTAACACTTCACATCATTTGTTACAAATGATGGGATCTGAATTTTAATGACTTCCAGAAATAAATTTGAAGAAGGAAGAAAAGAGGAAGAAGAAAAACAGGTAAGTGTGGCATTCCTTGTTTCTGACTGTGAATTCTCTTTGAAACCAAAAGATGTCACTTTAAGTTATTATAAACAAGTCTACATGTTATTACCTGCATACAGAATGTTTTGAAGAGAACAAATCTATTAGCTTACAACTATTCTTCTCCCAAATCCTTTCCATTAGTGTCACGTCCATGTCAGCAAATGCTGATTCAACTTCAAATCTGAATTGCTTTCCTATTCTCCTCCGCCAGTGGCCCTTCCTCTCCTCCTTCAATCCCTCTTTCAGTTCCATTTGTTCAGAGAGCCCCTCTTGCCTTTCTCTCAACATCTGTAATCCCTTCCTCTTCCCTTCCCACTCCTTTGTTTCAGTGCATGCATTGAATTTCATAGGATAACGCACACTTTGGGAATTAAGCACCTGCCAGAATAATTACGGGATCGAGGCCTATTCTTTATGACAGGAAAACCTGTCTTCTTCTCTGTGTACAAGAATCTTTTCAACAACAAATTAGTCTTTCCTGGCCCTTTTTTACTACTACGTTTCTTACATATCAATTTAACTGCAGAATTATCAGGTGTACGTTTCATACACTGAGGTTTCCTCACAGCACAGAGACCCGAGGAAGTGCAAAGGAAGTGCCCCAGCAGATACAGCAAGAAGGCTCCTCTAGGAAGGACCCTTTGCTGGAGAAACCTCTACACAAGGGAGCAGAGAGGTGAGGAGTATTCACTGAGTCATAGGTTCTCCTCAGGCCTGTGCTGCTTCCTACACCCTCTCCACCCAACTGCTTTGTTGTCCAGGGCAGCTCTCTTTGCTGTCCTCTCTCCCATACGCTGAACTCCTAAAGGAATGGGCATAATTATCAGCAGTAGAAATCTTACGGGAACATCTATGACGTTCCAGTAGCAATAAACCCCTGTATAGATTTTCTTATACGTAAGAAATTTTCCTTGTACTTCAACAATATCCTGCATGCATTTAACTCTATTAATTGAGCACTAATCACTACAGTAGCTGAGCACCTAGAGCCCTATATAACACAACATTTGCCTCCAGAAATGGACCTGAGACAAGGAAAAGTCTTTCCAGCAGTGGTCAGGTTGTGAACTGATAAGGCCACAGAGCAGGTTCCAGATAGACCCCAGCCTGATGGGACATGCTGGGAACATAGTGAGTTGCTTTAAGCAGGCTGGGAACACAGCAGGGGCAGATCCACGGGCTGCAAACCTCATGCAGAGATCACAGCTGCAGCTGTAGCCCACAGTTTATGGTACAAGCTTAGATCGGTTGCTCGAGTGTCTTAAGCCCTTGGGCGGGGAAGGAATCTTTCCCATCCCTTTTAGCCTTTTTCTCCAGCACAAACACCAATTGTTCAGCCCCTGCCCAGGGAGAGCTGGAGCTCCAGTTGAGTTAGTTCCCCTTAAAACTCAAAAAAAGAGGGAACAATCTCTTCCTTTGCAGACAAAACTCAGCAACTTTTGAAGCAGAGCAGATGTTCAGCAGTGCAGGCAGCAACTTTGTGTTGTACCATTTAAGGCACCAAATGAATGATACTGTATCAAATCAAAACTTCAGGGCAGATTTAGGTAGGCACAATGTGAATGCTGGAGCTGGAATCTGGCCTGAATACAGGGAGTTAACATCTCCGTTCCTGAGAAATGCGATACAGGAACTTTACCGATGGCATGTGCTCAGCATCTCAGCCCCCTGCGTCACCCCAAAGATCCCATTGCCAGGAACAGAGCTGACCCCCCGCTGGGACATTGGTTATGGGAGGGAGAGGGTCTACAGACCACCAGCACCATCGCTCTGTGGTTGTGGGTTCTCCTGTCTGGTGTTAATGGTGAGCTGCCCCAGGGCTTCACCTTGCAACTTCTGGTCCAATCCCTAACCCAAACTGATGGCTGACCCAGTGCAGCGGGGGTCCACCTCTGGCTGCCGATGCTGCTGGGTTGCTATTAGAGATGATCGAGCAAGGGGGAAAATCATTCCACAGGTGGGAAACACAGCAGGTTTTAAAACATGCAATTTGCAGGAACATTTCCAAAATAATTTTAAATCAAGTTAAGAATGTCTGCTATAAGAGAAAGCAAATTTTGGTAAACACAAAGTTCCAACATTCCTTTAAGTAAATTTTTTTTAAAAATTACAAAATCTAGGAATATAATAGAAAAATCTCAAGACATTTTTTTCTTTTTTAAAAAAGAGGATAATTTTCTACAGAGACATCTATATTTTGCTTTTTAATTCTTACTGCCTTTCCTTACAGCCCAGAATTCATCTAATTCATTACTACATGTAGACTGATAAGCCTTCAATCGCTATTGCCATATGTAAATAGAAAAAGGTGATCAACTCTAAGAAGTTTTCCTGCGGTAGATGATAATTCCAAAACTCAGATGTCCTTCTGCCCTGCAAGAATTCTAAAGTTGTAGCTATACATATATTTATAAGGATACTGTCTCTGTCAGGCTCCTTTTAACTTGGTACTTTTTGGTAACACTTGTCCATGTTCTGCAAGACTTATTCATAAGGTAAGTAAGTACTTTCCATAAGTACTTACCACTGACTTCAACAGACCAGTTATGATGTAAAATTCTTCTCAACATCAATGGAAGCACCAGACTTTGGCTTCTGTATTCTAAAAGTCACTAGTGGCAAACAGTGAAAAATGTACATAAGTCATCATTAATACCTTTTTCCTTATTTTTATTTCACCTAAATAGTAATTTATTTCCAAAATAGCTATAACTATTACACCTTTGCCATATTTTTCTTCTCTTTTATTTAATATTTTATCTATGCTGGCAATCCAAAGGCAAAAAATAATAATAGCAACAAAACCAATTCAGATAAATGATCTGTCATGTCTGCTGTTTGAGAAAAACCATCAATTTTATTTTATTCCCCACCTTCTTACCATGTCAGAGGCTGCAGGCTGAGCCCTTCAGAGCTCTACAGGCACAACTTACAGTCTCATTGTAGTCCCACAATGCTTGGGTGGCCTCCCTCAAAAGAAGCAAGGCAGGAATACCACCTCCTTGATCTGTAATGTGCTCATCCATTTCACTTGTCTGCTCAAGCATCTCAGGCCAATGATTTATTCGCAGAGGTGAAGCTAGGAAAACCTCCCCCCTTCCAAACACATGTACACACACTTTTATAAACTGGCTGAAATATTCAGTAACTTCCCAGAGGGGAAAGGGTTTTTCCCCTCCCTCTCCTATATGTTTTATACGGTTTCCATTATTATTTGATAAATGTGTTATGACACACTATTTACCTCGGTCAGCAGCTCTGGGGAGCTTTGTGCAGTTTTACTCCCCACCTCTGCCACCCACCAGATATTTCACAAATAAATCACATTCCCAGATTAAGACAATAGAGTTTGGTACTGAAAAGGGAGAAGAGAGTTGGGAAGAGAAGGCTTTGGTTTCATTTCTCTTTCCATTCTGATTCTCAGCCTGTAACAGTGGCTCTGCCTCAGTCAACTCTTTTCTGTCAGGGGCAGAAACTATCTGCTAAATCTCCACGTTTGAGGTTTCCAGAGAAATGTTCAGAGCTCAGTTTTCGATACAGGCAGGAGCAAGTCTAAGGAGGTATATTCTGCTGCACAGGTATTGAAATAATGTTTTCTAAGGGCAGGATGCGTGCCAGCTTGAATGAAGGCCTGCAGACCTGTCCTGCTGGAAATAAAATAAATATATTTAAGGTGGATGATCACAGATATTTTTGTGTGGACTTGCTCAGTAGTATATTACAGTCAGAAATTTGGGCGGAGGAAGAGGAGTTGCCTTCCAAAGTGGTTACCAAATGGCATTACTACAGCAATTGCACATACACTCAAAGAAAGAGTTGTCAGAGAAACACTGGGTGCCACTGTAACTTCTTTTTATATGAATTTGATACCAAAATCCAGAGGGCACACCATGAGTAGGGTGTGCAGACACAACGAGCAGATTGGGAAGCATTTTGAAATCAATGATGCAGATGTGCATACACACATGTCTGTGTCAGAACGGGGCGGTATCAAACCTGATTAAACCAGCTCTCTGGAAAATTACTGGAAAGCAGATCCTTCCTAGAGGCACTTTCCAAAACCAAACACAACCAAAAGCTCAAATGAAATTAGATCCGTGAGGAAAGGCAGTCAGCTGTACCAGCTGAAAGTGTTTCAGAGGACACCACTGGTCCAAATATTGCCTCGCTAACCCCACCAACACATAGCAGTACCTGTAGAAAAGAACACAATACAATCACCGTATCATTGGCTCCAAACATTCAAAAAGTATGAATTAAGAGTCTCTTCTTCTTTGCCATAAATTATATATATAAAAAAATAACAAGTCTGGCTGAGAGTCACAGGAGTTTTGTATTTTTCATTCTGTGTGTTTTAAAGTTGCAATACTTTAAAAAAATAAGTGAATTAAGCATAAGAAGCCCAGCAGCAAAACCCCAGTAAAAATATTCCCTCAAATTCCTATATTAAGGAAGCAATTTGGCAAATCTTTGTCACAGATAAAATTTAGAAATACGAGCAGTGTAATGAATGGGATGCTATATTATGACAGATTATAATAATAGATGGCATTATGCAAAAAACACAGTATGCCAATGTAACTTGACGCGGCACACTCTGCAGATGATAATTCCAGTCTGTCTCAGCAACACTATGAAAAGCAAAGCAGAGCATAGAATAATCCCTACTAAATAAATTAGAGATAAGAATTACTTACTGGGGAAAAAAATGAGGAATATCAGTTTGATTTGGTAACTGAATCATTTGCCAACCATGGTTCTTCTGTACGACGACTCATATATTCTATATTTTTTGAGTCCAGATTGTTAAAGGTGTTTATGTCCTCCTGTGCCTTTGTTTCTCCTCAGCCCTATTAACGACGTGTGCAAATTTACAGTCATGAGAAGAAAAGCAAATCCACATCAACAAGCTAAAATAATGAAATGGTCAGATTTTAGCTCATGAGTTTGCTAAAAATTATTAGTTTGCTAAAATTATTACTTAATGAGTTTGCTAAAAATTAAAAATAATTAACAAGAAGCAAGTGAAGTATATTTTTTGTGTTACTAATAAGAGGCAGGATAATCTTTTGTGAAAATCATCAGCCTGAAAAATAATCCAGAGATTATGGACAGTTAACAAACATTAAAGATGGATCAATGGGGGGGAAATAAAAAGGAAAATACTGTATGCAGGGATAATCTTTGTCATCGTTCTTCCTCTTTACGTATTTTGAAGTGTCCATGAACAATATTGTCAAAGCTTTGAAAAAGCAGTCAGGTTATTTCATCAGAAGTAGGACAAACAAAACCCCAATGTCCTACAGATGTTTATCCTATAAGCTTCATTTCCCCTGTTAGAATACCCGAGTTCATCGATCAGCCCCTTCTCTCCCCGTCCTTGTAACCCCCCAGCAAACAAATAATTCTTGCTATAGTTAGTCTGGAATCTCAAGCAGGCTGTTTGGCTCGCCAGTACACGTCTGCTAATTGGCTTGCTGAAGGATAATTAGCACGAACTATTTTTTTCTAGCCACTTACTCATTTTCATTAAACTTACAGGAATTTAAATAGAGACTTCCACTCCTCAATCAAGTTTGTCAAAATTGGGCCTTGCTTTCAATTGACTTTGGGGATGGCAGACATATAAACAGTCCCATTGCATCAACCTTCATTCCCAAGGGAATTGGAGCAGAATTTGAAGTGTCTCAAGCAAGGACCATAACCTGAGCCCTCAGAATTAGGTTATAAGTTAGATAAGTTATAAGTTATAATAAATAATTTAAATTACAGTAATTTATTGAACATAAACAAAACTGAAGGATTTTTCGATAGGAAAAAAGCTCTCAAAAAAACACCTAGCACAGAGTCCTGTAATATAAACAAGTTACTCCATGAAGTGATTCCTGGTTTGCAGGGGCTTTATCTGACATTTCCCTATTTCCACACCTCTTTCTGTCAGTGTGCACCATCACCAGGCCTCCTGTCACATCACATAAAGTCTTCACTGCCACCTCATTCTTCCACTTCCTCTACCCATAAGGATAACTCATCTGTTCAACACTCTCAGACCCTTCATATTTTTGAGACCTCTACCACTTCAACAAATCTGATTGAACGTGGCCAATGGCTTACAAAGCTACTGGGGACCAGAGGCTGACAGACAGGTAAGCATCATGATAGCACATGTATCACTTAAAAAACAGACTAAAAAGATGAGAAGGCTCACGTTCACCTGATTGTAAATTATTTTCTGTCACTGGGCTGTGTTTCTGTGACCCCAGACATTTAAAATTCTTGCTTTTCCCCGCGTTGTCTGAGAGTGGCTTGGCAGCCAACCTCCCTCTGACGATGACTCAGTGTGCTGCTTTTCCTGTCTTATTCTATGAAACACATCGTTTGATGTGACTAACACAGCTCATTTTGATGAGTCACAGAGCCAGGAAATGTAAAGAAGACGCGGCTTTCTGAAGAGCACGGTTCAAACAAATGTTAGAAAAACAAACTTTAAAAAAACAATTCTTCATCTTGAAATGGTGCACATGGTACAGCTCATGTCTACCTGCCTACATGGTACAAAGCCCTTATTCTGTTGCTTGAAATCATAAGTGTTAACATTCCTGGTAGCATGATGGAATAATTTGGGAGATTGGTGGGGAGAATACATGGAAGGACATTCTCTCTGTCCGTGTCACAGATTTGACACCCGTATTCTGTCATTCTTAGGGAATCCTCTAAAAGCTTAGACTCGCTTTCTGATTTCTGATGCAGTCTGTAACACCTGCCTTTATTTCAGTGCATGTTTTAAGAAACTTGTATTCTAATTTGATGGATCCAGTAAAAAAAAACCAAAATCACCCAAAAACAACCAACACATTTTTTTCCCTGTGCTTGCAAAAAAAAAATCAGACACACAAAGACTCTGAATCCACTTTGTCCCTTTTCCAGCCTACAGCTACAACCACAAAACTCTTCTTCCACTACATGTGGTTATAGATGCTTTTCCTGTCTACATAGGAAGGGAAGCCTATATGGATTTTTATGTTTCTTTATAATTAGGGAAGAAAATGGCCAAGAAAAGGGAGTTGCCACAACTTTCCTTCTCTTTATGACCCCAGGCAACTGGAAACTCCTCCAACAAGAGGAGGGTGAGGAGAGGAGGAGAACCAGGACACGCCACCCTTCTAATTAGCATTGGTTTTTTGGAAATGAAGAAAAATCCCTCTGCTACAGCCATTGCTTCATCGAGGATGTGGAGAGGTTACAGATGCTTTCAGGACCAAGCAGCCAAACCACAGTCAAGCGGTGGAGCAATGTAAAGCACTGTCACCACAGACTTCTTTCTGAAGGCAGAGCTGAACCAAGAAGCCATCACCTCCTCTCAAATTATGACCAAGTACATGCATTATAGAATATTTTTCTGAATAAAAATAATGTACTTATTTGAAAATAAAGCATGATTTTTTTTTTAAGGAAATGGCAGAGAACAAAGTGCACAAGGCCAAACTTTCTAATAAATGAGATTTATTATGGGAAAAAAAGTCCAATAATTGCATTTTCAGGGGAAAGGTCACGATTACTTAGAAAGAGGTTAATAGAACAATATTAATAGCTTTTTACAGGGCAAAAGAGATAGATGCAGTATTAATATGAATGAAAACAAGAATGAGGATGCTCTCTGTTACCTAAGTTTAGACTAAAAAATTCAGAAGGTCAAATTCATCTTTCATATTCCCCGAAATAAAGAATTAGACAGCATAAAACGTTATCAAGGCTTTTCATTCAGTGAGTTTAACGGAAAGTAGCAGAAATAAAGTGATCAAAAGTTTTAGCCTGAAGCCAACAATTAGAAGCACGGCTCAAGTTCTGTGTCTCTGGGAGACTCTAAGGGAAGATTGTTGAAGATAAAAGTCAACATGACTCCATCATTGAACTTCTACTAAAGGAATTGCAGCAATTCTGTCTATTTGGCCAATATTTCAGATTAGACTAATTTTCTAAAGTAATGGAAAATTGCCAGAGATAAAAAATAATTTGTAATATACATTAATAATAATGTTACATTACACATCCATAATGCATTTCATGCAAAAGTCCTCAAGTACTTTATAAACACTTAATTAAGCCTCCCAACGCTCTGGCAAGTATAAGATTTCTCTCAACCATTCCCCAGCTGAGGAAACTAAGGCACAGACAATTGAAAGCAAACAATTTGCCTCGAGTTATATAATTACTAGAACTGGTTACAAAGCAAGAGCGTAGGAATAGAGGGCACTTGCAAAAAATACTGCCAAAACCAAAAAAATTTTCAGTCACAATAAAAATTGTCCTGCATGCTTTGGACACTCAGCAATCTTTTAAATATTTCTGAGAAGTTTTTTTCCTCAAGAACACCTTTAAACACAACCAGGAAAATATGTTGTCTACCAGCAAATAAATAGGCAAACAAATAAATAAATTAAAAATGTCTATTTAAAATACATTATGCAAAAATATTTGCTCATCCTCATTGGCAAAACTACCTAAAAAAACCAAAAAAAATTAAACTCGAGAATGTTGATTTTTAATCCCCAGGCTTGACCACTAATACTGATTTTCTCGTTCAGATGGTGTCGAATGAGGAAGAAGAGAGAAATCCAAAGGTGATTATAAAGACGGTTATTAACAACTGTCATGCACATGTGTAAACTATTAGCATGTTTTAACTGCAAGGCTAAGCAGGATCTGTCTAACTGGTAATTCCAGTCTTAATACACTCAGCAGTACCACACCAGGACTCACAATTATGTAAGTTTGCTATTAAAATGCAAGTTGGAATCAACTGTTAAATCTCCATAGTGATGAATACACTGAAAAGCTGTCCTACTTTGGAAGATTAAATTGACTTTATTTTTGGTTATTGTATCTAAACACTGTAACTTGCTTTATTGTACTCTCACTAATTCAGTTTTACTTTACCGAGCACCTCAGACAAGAGAATTTGCTTGAAGTCACAGTCAAGCTGGGAAACATATATATTTAGGACATCCTTTCAGAATACTGTAATTATGAGTGTATTTGAAGTCAAAACTCATAATTGTGCATGATGAGGGAAAACTGAGGAATCCTTTTCTTGAATGTTTCGACTGTAAAGAGAGCCGCCAATCCCACCGGTCTGAGGAAGTTTCAGAGCAGATGTCTGTGTAGTATTTGGGATGCAATTTTGTCATGGAGTTAAATAAAGAAAATTATTGAAGGGCTACAATACTTATGAAATCCTGATGTGAAATTTATTTTACTAGTTGTACCGCATTGTACAGTCATTTGAGGAAAAGATTACTTAATATAATGTAATGGGGGAGATTAATGTAAGAGATTAACTCTTCAGCCCTTACTCTTGTACTATGTTCTTTATATACTAATCAGGTAAAGAGATGGATAGTAGCATTTTAAAGGCTTCCTTTTCTGTGATCTATTTCTCCAAGTGAAAAGATGATGTCTAGCTTTCCTCCCACTGAATTCATTGCTTTGGTCTCCAAGAAAGGGCTTTTGGAAGAGAAACTTAATATAAGTCAAAGCAAATTATATTGAGAGAGGCAAAAGGCATAAAGTGAACAGAAGAAAATATCATGTGAGAACACATAAGTTTTCCCATTACTAAGGCAAGACTGGGTGAAAGATAAATCACTGCAAAATAGCACCACATGGAAATCAGCATCTTACCTAGGTGGAAGTCACAGCTGATGACTGCTGCAAAACAAAACCCCGGATCCCTTAGTGTTAAGGAGGTACCAAATCACCTTGGCTTTGACAAGGCACCACGAAACACTGTGAAGTCAGGACGTTCATGGAGTTTGGCTATTGCGGTGTCTGCAGAGCATCAGTTCAGCTTCCTTAGCAGCCAAGTGAGAAGGATGCAGAGATTTGGGCTTCCCCCTCCCCAGCTCTGCCACCTCCTCAGGAAATCACTGCCCCCTCCATTCCTCTGGTTTCTGCCTGGAAAAATGGCTTTCTGCAGGGAATTTTTAAAGTGGGACCTTTAAAAAGAGACTAAAAAGAGTCTTTTAAAAAGAGACTTTTGAAACACCTCTGGTGCAATTCAGAGCTTGGCAAGGAAAGCTTTTTTGGGGGTATTATTTAGTATTTTCTAGGTCTTTTTTTTCCTTCCTTGACAGCTTCACAGGTAGAGAAACCAGTTGATTTTTTCAAATAGAGTTATCTTACACATTTTACTGTTTCTGTCCCTAAAACTGATTCTTGCACAGTCAGTACTGAAATCTGCTTATGTTTCAAACTTTGTGGTATTATGTGATTTTGTTGGACAGAGAGATAGATAAAAAGGAACAATAGACATTGCAGATATTTTAAAAATAAGCTATTTTAAGTCTTTTAATCTTAAAAAGCGCTTACTAATTTAAGCAGAATTTTCATAAAGTTGTCAGTAAGTCTTAACTCTAAAAATGTTAATGCACAGGGATTTTTATGGGTTTGCTGGTGGGGGTTTTAATATTTTAATTTTTTTTTTATTTATTACTGAGCTGCTGGAGAGGGGGGAAAAAGTCTTATAACGGGACTGTGGCTGCATGCTTAATTAGGAACAGTTTATCACCTCTTCAAATAAGCTGCAGAGTTACATAACTAGGCCTTACAATTCCTACAGATAAAGAGAGTTTAACTTGGCTTCCTATGGAAATAAGCTTTATGTAACTGTTTTGTCTGCCTCTCCATCGTTCTTTTCTCTTCCCTTTACTTTCCCTTCAACAAAAGCCTGAACTATTAGCCAATTTGAACTTGAGGGCTACAAATCTCCAGAATGATATTCCTACTGGTTTCATGAAGACAGCTGATGAGATAAGAGAGAAAGACCTAAATCACTGCCCTAGTTTCCTCCAAAGGAAAACAGAGAAAGTTATAAAAGGAGTGAAAACTTGGTGTGAGATTACTATTTGTAATGCCTGAGCTGCAGAACAGGTTGGCTGCTTTGGATTTCCTGGGCCCCATTTCGTTGCGTGGAGAAATTTAGGAAGCATATGGCCACAACTATAATAAAGACAAATGTTTTCTGTTAATATCCATTTATTTGATTACTAATGCACCTTATATTTGTTTGACTTTTCTTTTAGGTGAATGCAGCGATAACAGCTGGTGGATAATGAACTATCCAGAAGTGCTCATGGTCATCTACTTCAACATCAGGTCAGTATAAGAGCAATTTTGAAAATCAGAGCCCAGAAAAACAATCCTTTGTGTATTCCCAAGAGAAACATCTTGACAGGATCAACTTCCTCATGAAGTAAAGTAAATCTGCTCTGGCATTAGGAATCCCATCATTCAGCCATAGTGTCATAGTATTCAGCTGTTGTGTATCTTTGATTTGAAAATCGCAGAGATAAAATCATGTGAGAAAACCGATCGCTGCATCTATGAAGTATTCTTCTCCATGCTATGTTTCTCACAGAAGAATGAGAGACACACTTTTGACTAAACATAAGTCCAAACCAAAATTCCTGAATTTTTAGAAATATTTGAAGATTGGTGGATTTTGAGAAAGTTTGAAGACAATCCAAATTCTCAGGATCATTCTTATCTTCACTGGTCTAAAGCAAAAGCCCAGATTCGCTTGTTTTGGAAGACCTCACATGAAAGTTTAAATATGGTAGCTCATATGGATAAACAAAGAACCTGGAGGAAACTGCATCTTAATATAGTCAGAATTTTAATCTAGTTTCATTTTTGTACTGAATGTATTATTTCATTCTCTCTATATTTCATTATCTTTATATTCTTGAGGGTGAATTTTCTCCCATCTTTTTAACCTGTTTAGTCTGCACAGCTGGGGGTTAAACTGATCTAATGTGTGAAACACTCATGGCATCATCCCATAGGGAAACTACCAAGGACCTACTGCCAAAGTGACTCAGGGATGAAGAATATTTGTTGTCCATAGGAGTGCTGTGTTGGTTTGGGTTTTTTATTTCTCCCTGTGTGCTTTTCTCAATTGTGTCTCATTAACTCAGCATACTGCTTTACTTTACCAGTCCACAGCTGTAATTTTTCTGTGCCTCCTTTCTGTGTTACAATGTTCACAACAGGCCCATCTTAATATTATTTCATACAGGATTACACAGAGGACAGTTTCACCATGTTCAAAAACCAAACAGAGACTTTCACAACAGTTTGTTTTGAAATAAAAGTGAGGGGAAAGGTGGTGGAGCTTGTGAAACAGATGAAACCATATATTTTCTGTAAGAATTAAAAGCATTGTTCTGGAATGAGGAAAAAAACATCACCATGTTTTTTGCCAAAGGTAAACTCATTAGAAAATACACAGAAATTCAGATATGTCTATCTCAGCATTATGGTAAGACTGTAACAATCATAATCAGGTATGTACTCAGAGTATAGCACTCAAAAATCAGTACAGAAGACAAATATAGTGAAAGCAACATAAATGAGCAGTCATTGAAATATCCTCAAACAATGAAATATTTAGAAAAATTATTAAGTTCAATATAGTGCCTCATATCTGCATGTCAAAAAGAACAGTAATGTTTCTTGCATTAGTACAAAAATGAATAGTTTCATCAAGTTTTTATCCTGATAATTGTTTTTTCTTATGGCTATAGAAATGTACTGAAGTATTTAAATCACCTGTCAAATGTAAACCTACTCGAGCAGTGACACTTTAAAAATATAATGCAAAATCAGACATCATTTATACTTGCTAGGATTTTTCATGTTGTCTTATAACATTTAAATGGTGAGGCTAGATGCAGAAATAGTAGATTTTCAATTTTAACCTTTTTTCTCACTAATTTCCAGAATGTAATTCTGCCCCCAGCTGGCTAAGACACAGCTGACATAGGAGACTGAAAGGAAGAGAATATTGAACCTCTGAACTCCGCTTCTTCTCAGATGATGACTACAATTTGCATGCAAAGTATCAGCAGCTTTACTGTTCAGCACAGGTGCTAATAGATTTGAAGTTCTTTATGTAAGTATATACTGCACCCTCTTCATTATAGTACTAATAGCGCAAAGGTGAAACTGTTTTCAGGAAACAGAGTTCATTGATTACTCCTACAGAACATTACAATTAATGACATCGGGCTGTGGTAATTGCTACACCTGTACCAGATCAACTGAAAAGTAGAAATTTAATGTAGACTCTTGTCACCATTATTTTCCAGAAAGTTGCATACATCTACTGCCTGGGATGGATTTTTGCATGACTATTTGTCTTCTTATTTCTCTTTTTCATCAGATTCCGAGTCTGTCTTTTTGCAAACAGAACATATGTACAGAAAAATTTACGTGACTTTCACTCCTTTTTTAGGTATAACTGCAGCCCATCCTTATCTACCAGGGAGGAAAAAAAAAGGGAAAAAAAGTATGGGAATAGAAAAGCAGAGAGATAAGTTATTATTATTACCTTTTGAAACAAAAGCTTTCATTCACCCTTCAACCTCTCTCCACTATCTTCTATCATATTTCAGGACATCTCTTCTGATGCAGCTGAAGAATAGATTACAAATACCTTCAAATTCATCTAACTTACTTTCCATTCCATATATCACCTTTTCATATGCAGCTGTTTCTGTCACATCAGCAATCCACTCCCTCAGTAACAGCTCTGATGCATCCTTTCAGCTTCCCAGTATTAGTTTTCAATACCATGAGACTGCAGGGGCAATGTCAGGAAGCTTAGCCCCCATATTTAGACTCCATATATTCAAATAAATAAGATGGGCAGGAAAATGGGATGTAAGTGGAAACACTCATTGGAAATAGAATTTGTAGAACAAGAAAAGAAGAAAAAAAGGAAAGAAAACATAGAAGAATGATTCTGAAATAAAATAGCCCAGATTTTAGCACCTATGCAAATGTTAGCATTATTACAAAGTATGTAACAAATGAAGTGGCCCTACTGGTAGGGATGATGATGAGGGATGACGAAGTCTGGTGACTGCTGCTTTCCCGAGTTTCCTGCTGTCTCCATATCCTGAACCCAGTGGGTTCAGGGAAGAGGAGGACACATGGTCCACCTTTCCACTGAGGAAACACAACTGGACATGGTGAAATTTTGCAGAGCACTCCAAGAGTATGAACACTTAATGAACTTAGTGAGTTTGCACCACAGAGAAGTGGAGTTGTAAACCAGAGCAGAGCTGCTGAGGGAGCACAAGGTTGAAGCAATGGAATATGAATACTCAATCCATTAGCCTTGACAGAAAATCTCTAGCATAGGTTTGGGAAGAGGCAGAGGGAGTAGGAGCGCTGTGGCGAGGTAAGCGGGGGACAGATCCACTGGGCATTAATGGTTGTTAATGATGAATGCTGCACGCTCACCTGATTATTCCTGGCCAAGCACTGACCACGCGCTGAGGATGCCAGGAGAGAAAAGTGAACATGTGCCTGAAGTGGGAAGGAGCAGACCCAGCCAGCCACATCATTAAGTGACTTGGTAGCACAAATTTATCAGGACAAAGAGCTTTCAAAAACCTCCTATAGTTGATTTTAAAGGTTTGGTTTCCCTTTACGATTTACCTAACAGCTCTGGTACTGATATTCAATGTTCTCCAGATAAAACCCATGCAGGTGAGCTTTTCCCTTACACTCCATTGCAGCTGGAGTGGCTTTGTTTTCCTCCACGTTTTGCTTGTATCATATCACAAAGTGCCCGAAAAAATATCCTCTTTCTGTTGTCCATTTTAAAAGGTCTCTTCCTTGTGCCTTTGATTGGAGATGATCAGGAGATGAAGCTAGGGCAGAAACTGAGGACACCCTAAAGACATTCAGAATCAAACTATTAGGACAACTAGCCAGGCTGTGAACTACTGTGTCTGCAGAGGAAAAGAAAAACCCAAAACCTAAAAGCAGATAACTTCCAGTCTGACAGCAAGGATCCAATTAAAAAACCAAAAGTGTTCTTGGTTGCTATTTTGTTGTGATTATTTTCCATGAGGCAACCTTCTCTACTGATTGACCTGAATACAACTGCCCTGATCTGCACTAACAGAAACACTGGGCCATAGATTGACCTTAAATTATAGTCCTAAATAATTCTAAAGTACATAAACCACACAAGACGCTAAAAGAAGCAAGAATAACCTGGGTAATCTGACACATTTCCAGTCTGAGGATTTGTTTTGCCTTTTAACCTTTTAATTTAAAGACTACCTCCATATTATAATCCTAGCAGCTCTGATTCCACAGTTCTTTTTTTCAACATTTCCTTGACACACTGCCCGCCGCCCCCCCCAGATTCTTTTAAAATCCTGGCATAATTTGTGGTCAAATCTAAATCCAAATTAAGTCCATCTGGGGAAAGTGGAAAAACCTGAACTCCATCTTGTTGTCTTGAACATCCTATGGTTGCATAATAACAAAATGCCTTTGTTCTCACAACTAAAGTATGCATCAAGAATCAAAGAAGCAAGAAAAAAAGGGAATGTTCCAAGCTATTACTGTAACAATCCAATTACAATGCCTATCAAACTTAACTTCACAGGTTATAGCTCCTAATTGCCTGACAAAAATTGACACTTCAGTCGCAACAGCATAATATAATCAGAGTCCAAATTAAATTTGATCGTGGGCAGAAAACGATGCTATCATTCGGCGGCATGGAAACAGGAGATCAACTAGCATGATACCAAGGATCAGAAATGAAAATTATTCATTAATGGCAATGGTTTTCTGATAATGGAAATGACACAGTTCAGACGGCTTCGTAAAAACACTATTAATTAAAAAGATGATAGACCTAACAAGGCATAGAAACCAGTGGAACCTTTCTCTGTGCTTGTTAAGGTGAAGGATGACAATGTTTAAGAACAGAAGTTTATGCACTTTTGTGAAAAGTATTCCGCTGATTCTGTAGCAAGTTTACTGGTTCTTGCTTAGTGAAGCATCTTTCTCTAGGGTGCTATGTTATAGGGACATAAAAAGTGTCCAAGGCCATAATATGGCATTGTAATAAGCATGAATACTACCAGCTATAAAACAGAAGGGTCCAATTCATAAAAAAATGCACATGGGAATTTTGCATACTCCCAAGAAAAAAGTGCAGAGAAAACTATTTTATTTCCCTGTGCAAGCAGCTCTGTCTCCATCGTACTTTGGAGAAATACAGAGGTGCTTTATGCTGCAGAGAGAGCAAGACAGAAATCCACCCTCAAAAGTTTCCCTGAGCAAGAAAAGGAAAAGCCAATGTCTCAGCTTGCAATACCTTTGTGTTCCCCTCACACTGCTCCAGATATTACCACAATAAAAAAACTCCAACACTAACACAATACCACAAGCCTTGTGTTTGAAATATCCATCTCAAAGGCTTGGCTGCCCTATCGTTGAAACCACTGGGTGCTCTTGCCACAGCTGGAACAAATCAAACCGCTGTTGCCCAGTTTGAGGAAGAAAAGATCTATTGGCTTGTTAACCACCTCCGTCATCTCCTCCCACTCATTATTTTTGGGCTCTGCACCCTGCCGGATGGGTCACTGCCCAACACACTAAACTAAAACCATTTTGAGGACCCTCACCTCTTCTTCAGTAGCTGAGAGAAGCGAAGAGGTATCCCCTGCTGCAATTCTTTGCTCAACAGGCATCTGCTTTGGAAACGCACCAGCACAGGCCTCGGAGACTTCTTGCTGTGGGAAACCAAGGATTCAAAAGCCTGAAAGGACTTTCAAAAAGAACAGAAGGGAAGAAAGGGCAAAGACAGATGCTTCCTTGGAAAAGGATGACTCAAAGCAGATCCTCCTGACCCTGGAATGCAGCTGCAGTGGGCTTTAGCAAATCAGAGACTCAGGAACAAATCTCATGTTCCTTAGACTGTCTAACAGAGCGTCAAATGCAAAATGCACCTTGCCAAGCTGCCTCTAAACTTACTTCACCTCATAAGTAACACCCTTGAAGATCACCTTACTTCCAAAAATAAAATAAATAAAATACTTAATACTAATTGGCTTGGAACAGCTCTAAAAACCAAAAAGCATGCAAATAATGGATATACTTTTAACTTCCCTTAACTATTTGATGATCCTTGTACAGAGTGCACAAAGCTTGCTGAACTGTCAAATTTCTTTAAAAAAATAAAACCTCTAAAGGGCAATGATATTACTTAAACTCTGTATCAGCATTGCTCTGTACCTGTAAGAGCTCTAGGGCAGGTCCTCCAGTCTCAGCCCATTTCATTGAAACCCCCTTCAGCCCTTTAAACACGGTCATTTAAGATAGATGCAAGGAGTGCTGGAATTCAACATGCAGACAGCTCAGGAGGAGACAGTAACATATTAATAGAGAAAACAGCTACCCCATAACATGCTAGCATGTCATTAAACAATATTGCAGCTACCACATGATTATCTCTTGGGGTTTGATAACTTGACCTCATGAAAGGGTGTTTATAGATATCTCCAGAAAGTTAAAAACACAGTGTTGATAATATTTTTCGGTGATTTTTTCATTGTATAAGAAAGCTCAGAATGAGGAAGAACGAACAACAAGGAAAGAAATTAGAGACCAGAGTTTGTACTGTTTGGGGTTTCATTTAAAAAATAAATGATTTAATTGTATCTCTTATGATGTATTCTGGACAATGATGTAAACTCCTTTCTGATAAGAGTGTCACTGTTCAGCAGTGAAAATGGGCATACTCAGGGAATTTAACACAGAAGCAGCCAAAAAACAAATCCATTGTGACCATTAATCCAGCAGGGTGAGGTTATAAATTGAGTCATCTAATCGATAAATTCCCTCTCTAAATTCCAGCAAATTAATTCCCAGATGTGTTCTTTAAGGAGCCCAGGGTCAGATTCATACCCACTGACTCTCAGGCTTGTTGGGAATTTTCTGATGAAAAGTTTGGGTTTGGTTGCATCAATTTTGACATGTTTTATGGGCATTTTGAGGTGGCATTTCATGTACAAAACAGAGTCAGAACATCTAGATTAAAAACAGGTCAGCAGACAGGATGCTTTGCAAACTAATACAAGAGATCCATGTCCTGGTCTCTGCAAGGCTTCATCCAGGCCATGTTGATGACTCCAAATTACTGAGTCACCTCTTACTCCATCTCCTGTCACCGCAGCTTCCCCTTTCTGTAAAAAATTCAAGTGCACTTGAGTTGTTGCTGCTGACAGCTCAACATCTCAAATGAAGCAAAAGCCATTTCCATCTTATCTCTGCTAACAGCGTAAAATCACAACAGTTACCATTCTTCAGCTCAATCCTGGCAACAGGAGAATCACTGTAAAAAGGGATTCAGCCCCCTGTATCCCACAGCCACTGACCTCCGAGGAGTTAACAGGAGGAAAACAGGAATTAAAAGAGGTAGAGGTAGGAGCTGTGTGGCTAGCAGCCCTCATGCACGTTTACTATGGATCGTAACTTGTGATGGGTACAACCTGGAATTCTTCGGTTTTCCAGCAGCACTCGCTGAACCAGGAAATACATAGCATTAAGAAGAAAATAAATAATGAAATTAAGCTTAACAGGGTTGCTGGCCCATTTTCAGATCCCCCATTCTAAAACTTGCAAGTATCACCATTAGGCACAGTGCCAAGGCTATTTCCCTGGTGAATTCAGGCTTATGCACCACTCAAGAGGAGTCTGTTAATGACTACAAAGATCCACAGCTGTTTACAGTTTAGACTCAGTGGTGGACCAGGCAATAAGCTTGATCCAACAATGAAGTTGTTGGACTCTCACAGCAAGGGGAGACATTGTGTCAACTGTTTGCTTGCTCATAGTGCGAGTGACTACCAGGACAGCTTAGCGGGGCTGTAGGAAACAGGGAAAGGAGTGGGTATGAATTGGAGAGAAGCTGTGCGGGGCCCTGAAAATGAAAGGAGAAATGTACAAAGAAACCAGGCTTAAATAGCTTGCAGAAGCCTAAGTGAAGTAACCAAATTAATAGCCCAGGGAAGTTCTTTACCACACATCCAAAAAGAGACAAAATATATTCAGAAAAATATTTCTAAATCAGAGCTATATTCATTTGTAGAAGTCTGCTGCAACAGCATCTACTGGAAACTTATTTTCTTCACAGGGTTTTTTTCCTATGGGAAGTTTGGGTTTTTCCATGAATGAATAAATGAGAGCAACAGCTTTTCACAGCAGGTTCTGGTCTTCAGGAAAATGATAGCGAAGGACAGACAGATTACCAAAAACCTGCAAAAGACTGGTGAAAAGTCGAAGAGAGGCTTATATTAAGCTTTGCATTTTTAGACATGGAAGGGGACATACTGTTAAAAAAAAGATATGCAAGAAGGTATTTGCAGTGAAAAATAAGGGAAGCAGATAGGAAAAGCAAAAATGATCCTATCAGGGGACACAATCTTTCAAAAGCATATCAAAGGAATGTGGGTTAAGAGCATATCTTCTAGCCATGCTCTGACTGCAAGTCCAAACTGTCTTCTGGCTAGGAACGGATGTAATAATCTACTTTAAAAACAAAAATAAAGGCCTCTTCAAAGAAGGATTCCTAGATATGAAGACCAGCAGCTCTGAAAGGAAGGCTTCAAATATTAACAATTGATGAAATTAGAAAGTTTGCCAAAGAGGCACCTTTGTCGGTGCTAGATTTTAAAGCATGACCTGACAATGTGCACTGATCCAAGTTCGTTTCACTTAGAAGCAGTGCATTTATCATTAAGGCAGCATTTTCACTCCTCTCGGTTGAAATGGTTCCCAGAACCTCCACATCTGGTGCCAAGGGGTTGTTACAAACTTATAGAAAGCATTAAGGACATGTCTGTGTGGGTGGGCAGCTAATCAAGTCATTTATTGATTAGCCATATAGTATTAAGTACAAAAATTCAAAGGAAAAGGATGAAACTATTTCTGGTAAGGTGAAACCCTCCATATTTACCAAATAGATTATCCACAACAGGAAATGCTTACTTGATTGCTTGATTGCAAAGTCAGGCAGGTCCTCGGCCCCACCGACTTCGCTGGAGCTATGACAATTTACCAACGGAAGATCTGTGCACCAAGATAATTTATTAATGCAATGGCAAGCTCTTAGATTTATAAAAAAGCAGGACATAGGAAATGCAAACAGGAAAAAATCTTTTATTCAGCCACTTTTCTCACAAACAGGATTTTCTGATATACACAGCTCCAAAAAGCAGGAAGAGAAAATAGTAGAAATGTGTAAACGTATTAAGTTCTTTTTCTAACTCATTTCTGTCTCTTATGCAAAGTGCACCTATAGTACAAAAAGGGGAGCTACCAAAAACCAGCCTCATTCAAGGGTGCAGATGTGCTGAAGCCCTCCTTGACTTGCTGCCTGTCTGAGCCTTTGCAGCTCAAGACTTGCAGCACAATTTTAGAGTCAGAGCTCTGCCCATCTTCAGCTTTGAACATTCCCTTTTCATGCATGAAGGCTAAAACTGGATGCCCAAATTACATTAAGTGCCTGTAAACCACCCTCCAAAAATGCGCAACACCACCAGATGCCACTGATGCTAAAAAGAGGCACCACCAGAGAAGATAAAGGAATTTCTGTTATCATCCAGCTCTTCCTAATTCAAGCTCGTGTCAAAGAGTGAAGGAATGTCTTTGTGTGACACCTGCTTAGATATTTTCTGGAGTGACTGCAGTCTAAATATTGGCAGCCAATAAGAATGAGAATATTATACTGTGCCATAAGCCACTATTCACCATGATTGTACAAGGTAAATGTTATTATGCAGTTGGAGTTCAAAAACAAAATCAAAAGGCAAAAACTTGTACCATAAATGTATCATATTTGAGAGCCCAGGCCTCATGGACCAAAGTACTGCATGGCTCCAGAGTTTCTCTCTCTTCCTTGACCTTCATTTTGCATTCAATTTCTGCAAGGGTTCAGAAAACTCTTTCGGTATCAAGTTAGTCAGATCAAAGTAAACACATAATATGCATGAACAGCTCCATTTTGTATAATATTAACAGTGTAATTTCTGTCAGAAAAATGAAATTAAGAATGTAAAAAAAAATAAATGCAATTAAAAGCAACAATGCAGCAAGCAGAGCAAAGGATGTCTGGGCTCTGGGGGGAGGTTACTGTAGCAGAAAAGGTGTTTGTCACTCAGCTCTCTCTATAGCCCCTTGATACAATCACATCTTGGGCTGTAGATACCATTCTCCATTGATACCTGAGGGACAAAACCTGACAATGGTCCACATTTCAAAAATGGGGTTTCTTCTGTATCCATTTAAGATATCAACTTATGCCCCCTGACAAAATGGAAGCTATTTTTTGGTAGACTCTTATCTCAGACTTGGTTAAAGTGAAGTGCAAGTCACACCACTTACGCCCTTTCCTCCTACTCATCTTTACCTGTACATGGTATAGTAGAAGCAGCTATTGCAGTGAGTGCATGCCACTGTGTCAGGTTGGGGGATATCGTATGATCTAACAAAACCTGCTAACAAAATAAATGTGCCATGGTTCGTCAATTAGGTGGAGAAATACTGCTTTTCTTCTTCTATTTTATTAAAAAATAAAGAGGTACTTCCTCATGGCTAAGATGTCATTCTGCAATGTATAGGAGTTTGCTGCTATCTGCAGGTAAAATACTCTATTACTAAGTAAAAACCTGAAAAGGAAGGCAAGGATTTAGCTTCTGTTTTTAATTGCAGCTTCACACAATTCCATGTGAAAACTCCAGGTCTAGGCAGAATGGATGAAAATACAGATCCCTTGCACGGTGCTGAGAGGGACGTTTCCTCTCTAATGTATCAAGCTGTAGGCATATCACTCGTAGGACATTTTGCTACCAAGATCTGCTGGTAAGCATGGGCAGGTTCAATCTTTCCCACAGCCATCCAGGGCAACTCCGACACCCTCTACTTGTTCCACTACACGGCATGGTAGCATTTTCTTTTCTTCCTTTTTCTTTTTTTTACTTTTTATTTTTATTCCTTGCTTTGTCCTACAAGCATGGAATGATCTGAAATACATTCAACACTCTGAAGGAAAGTTGTTACTGAATTTTCCACGCTTTAAAATTCAGCAGCAGACAAACTATTCTGCATGTGCTTTACAGAGCTCACTATGTGAGAACGCTACCCCCAAAGTGTTGCAAATGATTTCTAGTTTTATACTTATACTGTCTATCTGTTACAAAAAGTGTCCTAAGAACATTAACTTAATTCCTTGGGAATACTATGGGTGACATGCTTTGTCTTCAGCTTGAGCAAGGCTGTTTTGAACAGTCTGTTGGTAGAAATACAGACATGATAGAAGTCGTTAAACAACACTTAATTAAGCAAGTTCATAGTGGAGGAGTCATTACAGGAAATATTGACTCCAGGAAATGGCATGTCCCACATTATCTCATCAGGGCTTAGATATTCACCTCGCAGTTTTGCAGTGCTGTGTTGCAGTGCTATAGTACAGCTCTCTAGCTTGCAATCAAAGACACATCTCCGAGGCTCTGATCAAAAATTAAAGAGTCACCGGTGTTAAACTTCTCCTACCCCACCATTTTTTTCAATGTGGCTTCAATAAAAAAAGCTGACATAACTTTTCGGTTTTTTTCAAAGAAAAGTTTCAGTATGAACTGATTTCAGCTTGTGGGTAAGAGGTGGGCACCAGAACCACTTAACACAAAGGGAATACATAAGAACACAACAAAGAAAATTACAATATATCCATCACCAAAGATTCTCCTTTTAACCTTTAAGTGTAGTCAAAACCTGATGACTTGCTAATTATCAGGAGTTTAATGATGCCTCTAAGCAGAGGTTGTACTACAGGGCAGAGTGTCCACGAACCCTAGGATCTGGGGTTACCTTGTGACTTCAGCCTGCAGTGAATTCTCCTCTTCTCCAAATCTGCTTCTAAGAAAGCTTTCAACCCACCACCCCCCTCCCCATTGTTGCTACCAACAGTGAAGGAAACAATTTTGAACTCTGGCGTAGGCTGGGCTCCAGATGGCTGCCAGCTTTTTAAGCACTGAGTTGACTAACCTTGCTCAAAGCAGGTCTATAGAACACAGTGCTTCAAATATCAGTGTCTGCTGGGATTGCATCTATATATGTGGAGTCCCACAGTTCCCATCACTAGCGTAGTTGAATGAGTGAATCAGGAGCAAGACGGATAAAATTGAGGAAAATGCGTGAGACCTCTCCCTCTCTGATGTTGAATCAGCCCATTAAACAGCAGGGAGCAGCTGAGCACATTTCCATTGAGTTTACTGACCACTGAAAGCAAATGAATATAACCCAGGCTGAGCCCAAGGCTGGGAAAGACCAAGAGGTTAGCTTACACGTGGAGATGAAAAGGACAGTCCTAAATTCAGCCAGGTCAAAGAAGTGGTTCAAGTTGTAGCAAAGTTACTCCTCCTCAGAGTCATTTTGTATAAACAGGAACCATGGGCAATGACTAAAATTCACTCACCCGATTATGATATTTATAATTGTTATGGACTGACAACAATAAAAGCACCAGTCAAACCATCCTGGAATGGAGTCACTCACTTTCTGAGAACAGAATTTATGGGTACAGTTCGATGCTATTTCCCTGGAGTCTGTCAGTCTGACCTCAGCCACAAATAAAGTCTCTTCAAATGCAAGGAAATAGCTCTGGGATGTGTAATATTTGATGTAAAGAGAAAAGGTACATCTTCCACCCTAGCCACAGGAAAGCCTGTTTTCTTTGGTTCTTGGCCCATATGAGAGTTAGTGCATGAAATATAAATTGCTGCTCAACATCAAATTTGGCAGAGCCAATTAATACTGCCTTCTCCACCTGCACTTGGAGGTTATTTCAATTAAATCCTTTGTACAAAAGCAGTTACTTCACACTGGATTTCTTGGTATTTCTGAGAGGCTGTCCCAAGTGGGCACTTCAAGTTCTGCAGTGCATTTATCTCTCCCTTTGATTAATGCAACCTCCCTGATATCGGTGTCACCCTCCTGTAGGCCACCTGAACACTACTGCCAAATACGTGGCCCGCACACCCACACATCAGCTCGCTGTTCAGTTCAGATCTCTCAGTTGATTCCCAGTGACCCATCATCTTGCTTTGTATTTTTGTCCTGCTCCTCTGGGCTCATTTCTTCCATTTTTGACCAAAATAACATGGCTCTATAGTCAGAGGAAGGAATTCGATACTTTCCACATAAAGAGGCAAAACAAATTGTGAGGTATCCATGTCACCTTTTATTTCTCTCCCCACACAGCTCAGTCTGTTGGCTTGTAAGGCTTGGGAGAAAGTGAAGAGATTGAATGACTTGTATTTGGCCTCTTGGATTAAGTGGGGTGAGGAAGCAAAAAGAGTGTATGGCACCTATTAAACATATTTGAAAATATATCAAGAATATCAAGGGAGCAAATAGTTCAGACATCTATCTCTCTATATTCCAGTCATTTACCTCACCCTTTAGGAGGGATCTTTAAGATCCTCCTCCTGTCACGCAAACTGGGTCTTCCTTTTATCTATTGATGTATCAGGAATACTAACTGTGTAGTTGCTTACTTGCATACAAATGTGCCTTACAACCATTATGCAGAACAAACAAAATTTCTTCTATAGTTCTTCAGTAGGCTCTAGTTCACTATGTAGAGCAGTTACCATCTTCTTGGATGATGAAATTAAGCAACACAGGGTCTTTCAACCTTTTCTCTTAACTAAAATTGCAATATTCATGTACAGAGTACTTTACAGGTATCATTAATAATATGCTAGGTATTGTTGTGCAGTGAAAGTGACACCTTTGAGACACTTCAGATCTGTCACTTGCAAGATAATGACTTTCTCTGCAACACTTAGCTGGATGCTAGAAAATCTGATCCATTTTTCAGAGTCCTCAAATCAAATCTGGACAGAACACAAAAGACATCTCTGGGAAAAATGTCCTCGGATTTACTCCCAGTAAATCTGAAATTATAATCCTTGGTGCATCCAGCACAGACAGGACACTAGGTCCTGAGCTTCATCAGTATCTGTTATTAGGCATCTCCTGGTGAGACGTATCTACATTTCTTGAAGGCCACTTCAGACAGTCCACCAGACAGTTCTGAGTACTGAAGCTGGAATGATTGGACTTTGTCTGTTCAGGTTGAGCTACGTGGATGTGCATGGTTCTCAGAATTCAGTATTTATATTTGACTGCTTGTCTCTCGAATTGCTTTTCATTGTAAGACTATCTTCATTCCTTTGAATGTGCAGAACATGGTTTTAGGAACCTGTTTTTCCAGCACTGCCTCAAACCTCCTTTGCACGAAGAAGAAGAAAACACCATCTAATTAGGGACCTCCATCCAAACTTTTTGATGGTACTTCTGCACACCTGCTTTGGAGAGTTGTAAGAAAACATACAGGTTTCCAGACAATACTAATCCTAATTCTTTGTCTTGATTTTTCTTCATTTACCTCACCAGTCTATTTCTTTCTTAAACCATATGAGAACAAGTGCTACCACTGAAGATGTGAGCTTGGCGAGGTGTAGATACTGTGCCTTAAACAAAGATAACATTAATGAATTCACATTCAACCTTTTCAGCCCAGTGATAGAAAAAGATTTTCAGTCACTTTAGCCTGAGCTACATTTGCACTCAGGGTCACCTAAAGAAAAGGACAACACATTCATCTTTATCCTCCTTGAGTTGTGGAACTACTCAGATAATCTATAGTGAGTTACAAAGTGAAATTAAATACCTTAAAATGCCATCCATCTGATCCCCAATTAAAACATAATCTTTTTAAAGCTGTCAATAGCCACTGACCAGAATCAATAAGGGGAAGACTATGACTGGCACTTCTCCAGTGATCTTCGTGCAGGCAGGAAATACATCGCTGTTGTCAGGTCAGCAGGAAAAGGGGAAAACTGGGCCCCAAGAAGAGCTACCTCATAGGCAAGTGGAATCTGAGATGCTCTACAATGATCCTTCTGGGCAGTTTTGGGGTTTCTTTGGAGGGGGTTTGGGTTTTGGTCTGTTTGGTTTTTTTTTTAAAGTAAGAAGAGGAGGAATATGACACGTGTGAAGGTTTTAAAGAAATAGCCTTAAAATCATGAATCTTTAGAAAAGTATTTGTAAAAGAAGTTTTATTTTGATCCTTATATATATACTGAAGTTCCTAAGTCAGATTCAGCCAGTGTCTTAAGAATTTGAGGCACACTTTTTTTTTCATTTGCATTTAAGAAATATAAGCTTACACTTATCTAAGTAGATCCTGGATATTCCTCATCATCGCTACAGGAGTTAAAGTTTTAACTATCTAAATCTAGTGTTTGACATCAGTGATGCGAATGATCCCTACTACAGCATGTAAGCTTAGGGTAAGAGGCCTAAACTACTTCTTTTCCTCCTGACCTACATTAGGATTGCTTGTATTTCTAGGCCAGATTGGAAAGTTCAGGATAAAAAACAGTTTCCCGGTGTGCAGAGGGCTTAGTAGCCTTTCTACCCACAAGCTGTTGCTTTTCTCCAGCCTTCCACAGTACAGATTGTGGCACAAATGCTCCAACCTGCCTGTGAAGTTAGAGCACTCAGAGCAATACACTTATTGTACCGACAAAAAAATCACCACAGCACTACCTCTAAAGAAAATTCTTTCAACGCAGCCCGTAACTGGTGTCACATTGCTCAACAGTCCTTACAGCTACATGCAGAAGAGTGGCTGATACATCTGAATTTTCCTCCTCTTGCTACGAAAGCCATGAAGCAAGCTCTAGACCCACCAAGAAAAGCTACTGCAATGATCCAAACTCACCTAGACCCTAGGAATGGTGATCTCAAGTACTGTCTGTAAAACACCAGGTAGTTTTATCACTATGCATTGCTTCCCATCTGCAGAAAAGCGGGTGACATATCTCCCATGCCTCTGGGGAGAAGCACGGGAATAATTCAAAATGTGGACTTGATAAGCACCTAAAATCAACAGAAGCTAAGCTGAGGGTCTAAAACTGCTTATGTGAGAAAACACATAAGGGATTGTAGCACCAATTTAATATGCTGAAACAGCACTTTTGGGTGCTGCTTGCATCTAAGTGGGTTGATGACCAACATATCTGACTTTTCTCACTATTATCCACCATTTAAATATAAGCTTTAAAATGACTCGTTTTCTTACAAGGCTTTCCAATATTTTGCAAATAATTCAGGCAAGAAGAAGGGAAACAAATGAAACAGACCGTTCAAAAGTTACTTTCTCCAAAAATCTTGTGAGGCACAATATGTAGTTGCATTTTTCTGACCTCGGGAAAAGCGATGCAGAAGCATGCACAGCATCCCCAGACACAATGCCAAATGTGTCAGCATATTTCTGAAATCAGTCTGGCCCTCTTCTTCTTACAGATGTGGGTTGGACCCATACAGATTTGCATATTCCTCTGATATCAGTCACTTCTGGTACTTATCAGATAGCATCATGATAGCACTGTTTTGTTCAGAGCACAACTTTCCTGCCTCATTAGAACAGCAGAGACAAGGTTTCCTACAAAATAGGTGCATTGTATTGACATTTTGTAGCTCCTCTCTACTCGTTAGCAGGACAGAAAATGCTCCCGAAACCACACAGAACTGCACCTGGACAAGGTTAGTTTCAAAACTAACTCTTCCTCCTCATAAATCACATGCAAATAATCTAGTTATTGCAAAGTTAGAGTTGTCACACAACTAGCAGAACAGGTAGGACCGTGGTCAGTAACAAACTTCACCCAAAACCTACAAAAGAAAAAAAAAACAACAAACTACTAAATGTTGCTCACTACCATGTTTAATAATTTCAATGTTTTCTGGGTATCCTACTGCTTTCTTTGCCAAACTTTGCATTCAAAAGTAAGGTTCCTTTCTCTGAGAATAAGGTCTCTTATTTGGGAGCAACCATTTCCAGAATCTTTTGTTTACATAACACGTCTACGTATGACAAATAATGACCGAAATCAAAATGAACCTAGAGAAAGTGATTAGAAACAGACTTTGGATACAGATTGGTTCTTACAAGAAGAAAATTAGATCTTTGCATTTTTCTCGATCAGAGGAAAACAAAACAACAATATTTCCAAATGTTTCAAAATTCACGTTATGACTTGTAGGGAAGTGACATTCATACCAGAAGGGCAGAAAACATCCAAAATCAGGCCTACTTCCTTAGTAAGTAAAGGGGTCTGGTGAAGAGAAAATTCAGGCCCAGGAAAAGTGAGGAAGTTCCTTACAGATTATTTTCAAAGTCTAACTTTAGCCAGCCAGGTTTGAAAATATTGGCATATGCATAAAGGAAATTCTTGTCCTGTGTTTGAGCATGGGGTGTCTTGCTGTGTGTTTCAAGCAGTATTTTAATGGTTCATCAATACATTATTAATTGTAACAAACACGAACAAAAACTCAAAGACTTTTTTGTTTTTTTTAAAGCCAGCTGTAAACAGCTGCAACCTCTTGTTCTCCTTAATCGTTTAATTCCATACACCTATATTGAAATTTCACACTATGCCTTAGCAGGGCATTGTCACAGCAAAACACCAGAATGCTGATATTGTGCTAGGTCAAGAGTTAAGTAAGTTCATTCCACCCCTGCTATTTTGTGTTTTAAAGCAGTCCTTACTCTAGGCAGACTCTCTCTGTTATTATTACTTCTTGAATGATAAGAGCTGGGATTGACCTTCAAAAGAGATTTAAATGGCCTTATCCGAAAAACAGTCTGTGAACATCTATAAACTAATGTGCTGCCTTTACACCTCCTTGCTCAGAGAAGAGGTGTAAAGGCAGCACATCAAAGTCAGCAAAGAACTTACAATAATGGATTTCAAAGTCAAAAATCTAATGCAAATCTAAGTATTTGCTTATAGACTCTTTGAAGTCTTGACAGATTAAGTTTAGAAGTACTTTCATAGATGATATCTACATAATCTAATAGAGATGATTTCAGGAACGAAGTAGATGTTTCCAGTAGATGTTTAGATTGCGGAACACCATTTTTCAATAACATTAATAAAGAATACATTTTTGTTTAATTTCTTTTAAGTTTCTAGCACAATGCTGAGCAGTTATAAATGATACCCTGCATCTGTGGAAAGGTTTTTTATCTCAATAGAAAAAACCTGACAGATGCACAGGATGAAGGAGTTCCATCTCTGTTATGCTTATATAATATAATTGACTTTGTTAAAGGACATTTAGGTGTTGTTTGATTTACATCCTGTGTCAGCTTAATGCATCAACTACGTAAGGTTCCACTTGTTTAAATATTTCATTTTAAAAGGTGCAGTAAGCTCATAACTTCACCAGCATCCACTCTTCCCTGACTAAAATGGATTCTCCAGTTTAATCTATTACACTAGAAGTAAATGAAGTCTTCACCCTTTCCCTTGACAGAGGAACTGAGGCTGTCATATTACTTATTACCATCAAAGCTGAAGAAGAAACTGGTGAAAGTGTGACAGTAATTATATGGTATTTTTCCTTTTTAAAAAAAAGAGTGTAAAAGAAGACTTAAAACGTAAAATTGCAAAAAAATACAAAGACAGCAATGCTTGTTTTGCTTATTGAAACCGTTCTCTACTTCTACTTTTGATATCAGAATTTTTCTTTTCAGTAAAAAAAAAATAACCAAACCTATTTGTTCTTTTTCCAGGTTCAGTTTGATTTATGTTTATTTGTTAACATATTATCAGAGCAATATTTTTCAAATTAGATCCACTTAGAGCTGTTGGAATTACTTAAAATGTGTTTATAGACCTAGTCTGCACCAGGAAAGTTTCCCTGGTTCAAGCATTTGATAAGAAATCTCCTAGCATGTGCACAGTGGTATCTAGATAGAAGTTCTTTTGCTGGTATATTTTTATTTTGTTAGAGCTTTTGCTAACAATATTATAAATAAATGAACACATAATGTTCTTAACCAGCATGGTTTTCCAGGAAATCACTGTCACAAAGCTGAACTTGTTCATATTTTTTCTTGCTAAGATTTTAGAAGATGTCTTTTCCCCATGGATTTTTTCTTACATACCCAGGAAAAGTGGGGCAGAGGAATGGGGCTGTGGTCTTTTGCATGTCTTATATTATATTATAAAGTTACTTAATACCTGCAAAGGATTGGAAGTGTAAAGTTGCAAATATTATCAGATGTGGGCTTGAACAGAAACATCTGTTCTAGACTATATATACACAGGGAGCTTGACTGCTTCCTATACAAAGTATACAGAGCACAATTTTAAAACTGAAGTGATGTTAAAATCTGACTTGGTTTCTGGATGAGTCATTCTCCAGTCTTAGGATTTAAACTGCCTAAACAAGGAGACCAGCTATTTTGCCTTCCTAGATTGCGAAATTATCTTGACTAAGCTCCAACCAGAAAGAGATAATATACTTTGTTCATCATGCTGCCTGCCTCATTTGAGTCCAAACCATAATATATATGAATATACTTTCACTCTTTCTTTCAGAAATTTGGGATTTTTACATTTCACAGCCTGGACAACTGGAATAAACTATTTTGTATCTGCCTTCTTTAGTTTTGAGTCTTTAAAATGGAGATGATGACACCGTGTTCTGCAGCTCTGCAATCCACAGATGTTTCTCCACCTAAGTTGGTATTATTTCATTTTCTGTCTTGGTACATTGATTTTTTTTTCCATCAGCACTTATTTGATTACTTCTGTGTTAGGTTACAAGCATAGCAGGCTGCACAAAGTGCCCCAGCAAGACCACACTTGCTCCTGGATAGTTTAAGTGTACGTAAAGGTTAACAGCAACCCCCTTCTCTGCCTGGCGATCAAGTCAAACTGCAGGGTTATACCAGTGCCTTAACGAAAGTCACATTCACCCTTACAGTGGGAATGAGGGATTTAAAACATCAAGTCATGTTTGGTACCATTGCCCTGGTGTGCTTGTTTTTCTTTAATGAATTCATCCTTTTGAGTTATTTTTGGGGGAAAAAACCCTTTCTTCTTCATACATGTGTTTGTTTTACTTTTGAGGTGTGATCAAAGTAAGTCCTGGCCGTGTAATCATTTAATGCATTTTGGCTGCAGTTTCAGCCTCCTTTGAAATTTATCCCTTTTCTCTTGCCTGTGACAGCCAAACTTTACTTCCAGGTAGCAGAGGAGGCTTACAAACTCTTTTATATCTCACATCTGCTTTCAGCCCATTAATCACCTGGATTGTAGACAGCTTCTTCCCTCTCTTATAGAGCGTGAGTTTGTCTAGACTAGGAATTAAAGGGTGAATTTTAACATGGTCCAGCTAACGTGCTTAAACGTGGACCAGGCTGTGTATCCTTTAACTCGTGTTCAAGCAGGCAAGTTAAACTCTTAGGAAGAAATTATACTTCAACAGGACAAGCTTAGCATGTGCCAAAAGATGCTCTCCCTTGTTTAAATCACAGGTAAAATCTGGGCCCTTACAAAGTCAACATAAACCTGCTATTGACTTCAAATGACCCAGAATTTTCCCCCGTAACTTTAATAATACATTAATCAGAACAACTTGAGTGAGAGCACCTACTTCTTACCACAGCTCTGATTTAGGAGCTCAGAAGAATTAAGCTGTGATTCCATATCTTATCCTGCTCCTTTACCACTGTGGCCCAAGAGCACAGCAATATTGGGTCAGTGTAGAGTTGTGCTCCTGTTTCCGGAATCTGAACTTTTAAAAGTGAATTAAGGATGATGGACAACTGGCTCCTGTCAGCTATCGCCTAAGAGAAACAAGGCCAGCATCGCCTCTGTTCTCCGATTTTGGAAGAAAACATTTTGTTTTCAAGTATCCATTTGATTAATAAGCTTTGTATAAATGATTAATAAGCCATCAAAGTCTTTAATATCATTTTAACTTGGGTTTTGTTTACTCTCTATTTGCCATCTAAAAAATGTTTATGCAACATTATCAGGCAATGCATATTTATCAAAGACTGCAGGTTAATGGAGGATGATCAGGAAAGCAGAGAGAAAACATGATTTGCCTATTAAGTTGAATTAAGAGAATTTGGAGAAAAAATGCATGGTAACTGTTACTCAATGTCTGCCAAACCTTAAATCATCATCTTATATCAATGCAGTGCCTTCTGTCCCAAACTATATTACAAGCTATGAGAGAATCATTACACATTACCTTCAATACTCATCCACCTCTTGAGTGGCATATAGGAACTATGAAGCAGCCTCACATGATAATTTTGGCTGTTAAAATGAACTCAAACAAGGCATCAGAGTGAAACAAGAGGCTGAACAATGTAAGGTAGAACACTGCTAGCCAACTGGAACATGATCAATGCATACATTATGTACTAGCTGGATTTTTTTTTAATTACAGTATTTGTAGTACCCCACAAATGGCCAAGCTATGAACACAGGGGAACAGATGTGGTACCAATATGGTACCAGACTCATTATGAACTTTCCGTCTTTTGTATTTTCCCCTTTCCACCATGTCTCATAGGTGCTGTGGCATGGCTGGGCGGACATACACCAGCATCAACCAGGAATATGTTATAAGGATGGAATTCCCTACCAGGAAGAGCTACTCTCTCTCTTTTTTGGTTTGGTTTTTTTTTAATTTTACACTTATAATGAATTTCATAGAACATAATATCTGCTCTCCAGCTAACAGGTCTGCACTGAAGAAAGTAACCATAAAACTATATTAACGTGACCTTGAAGTTACAAAGCTTAAGTCTAAGGCATACCAGATTCCTAAGCAGTGTCCATCATTTTATAAATTCACCTTCCTGCTAAGTTAATGAAATTACAGTCTTTTCATATAAGACTGATCCATGATGCCAACACAGACAATTTGCAGGCCTTTTAAATTAACCCTCATTGCTATTAAGCTGTATCTCAGAAAGAACTTTCCTGTGGTTTACATATGCCTGTCAAACTGTCATGGTCTAACAGCTCCAGAAATCCAAAGATCAGTCTCTGAGATTGTGCTAAAACTCTGTAGTGACTCAACCCTGAACTTTGGCACAAGCCTGCCCTTTCCTGCTCTGTTCCTTCTCACCCACTCAGAACACATGCATCAAATTAACAAGGAATGGAAGATTTCCTTAGTTTCGTTCAGTTCTGTGGCTTATGAAGTTTTGTGTATGTGACTGGACTGGGAGGACCGAGTTTTAACATATTTTGCAGTCTCCATCTATATCAAAATAAAATTGTTCCATTCATTCTCATGGAAGCAAGACTGCAAGTACTATAAGCACTTGGGAGATTTCGAGGGAGTGTTTACCTACACTCACCTCACCACAGGGCAAATGGGTCTCTAAAGTTTTGTTATTACAACGTATAGTCTTTGGGCATGTTTCATGATCATGATTGGTGGTCGTGATCAAGACTTACAAATAGTGTGCACCCATATGAAGTGCAGAACCCCGCTGAGAATAAAGGAACCTGCATACCAAACCAAAGTCGGACGTATTGAATAAACGGTTTATCTTTACATTAATACAAGTAGAGAGCAAGCATTCTGCATGTCAGATTAAGTTCTGAAACTTAGAGAGTAATTGCAGCAAATATAATGGACTTCAATTTAGTCAAAGGATCTGATGAGAGCCATCACTTCAGGTACAGCCCTTAGTTTCCAGCCTGAAAATGAAGGAAGACTCCCATGTCAACTGGAATTATTTTGGGTTTATCATAGAGTAAAATAACTCAGAATCTGGTCCCACTGAACGTTGTTGTAAAATAAGTTCAGGGAAAACAACAGAAGAGGACAATGCGATAATATAATATATTCACACTGAATCAGAGGTTGTCTCTTGTAGGACAAAGCCTAATGCATCATCAAAACAATTCATTTTCTACTGATAAAAAGTGTAGCATGTTTGGCTAAAATTATATCATTTTAATCTCTGCCCATTTCCACAGAGAGAGTGCTCAGAAATCTCTGTTCTGCAATACAACATCAAAATCTCAAGCACCTTAAGGAACCACACAGCTGGAACACACTAACAACAGAAATACACTTTTTATTGGGTTAGACTTACCTTAAGTTTTAAATCAAACTAAAGCAATCAAATTTTTAAAGTCTGATCAGCTGAGAAATACGGATATTAAATATGATTAAATGTGATTGCATTTGAGTGTTAGGACTGTTCTTCCATTACTGCTTTGATTAAAAAAAGCAATCTGAGCTCTGAGGTAGAAAAGTTAAACGCAGCAGGAAAAAAGAAAAGGGCTTGAAGTTTTCTTTCTTTTTCAGTATATATTATTTCTTGTATGAGAAAATAGTATAATTTTAAGTATGTGCTTTTGTAAAACTGAAAGCACATTGGCAAAGTTTCTGTAACCTAATATTCCTTCATGTTTTTTAATTATAGGAAGTATGAAGATGAAAAAAAGGAAGAACAAAAAGTTGTTCTTGTGGGACGTCTGGGAACAAGAATAGGAGATACATTTTCAAATGAAAAGTGGACTGGAAACCTTAGTTCTTAAGCTGTAATTTAATTGGTGCAATATTGGAGTGTAAAGAGTAATAAAGTTTCTGTCCTCAGGTTATGAGAAGAAAATTACCCGTAACATTTTTTTGGATTATAATATCTTAGCTGCTTCACCAGTCTATCTTTTTCTGGTATTATCATCATTACCACTCTGATCATTTTCTGTGTTTCATACCTTCACCTCCAAGCATTTTGAATGGTGCTGAGAACCCCAGTGAACTTTTCAGATGTGAGGCAGAGATCAGCCACTGATCAAAATGCACTCGAACTGCAGAGTCTTCGGAGCTGTTTTCAGAAAAGCAGAATGTGTCGCTCCTTGGAGATGAGATAAATGGCAAAACCAGCACAGATCACTCACTCTCACCTCCTAATTGAAAAGTTGGCTGCTGATCAAGAGCTGGCAGTGACCAGCTCAAGCCTTCAGGATGCCAATATATGCTTCGACCTTATTTCTCCACCTCAGAAAAGATCAATCACGAATTAATGTTATATTAGTGAAAGCAAAGACTTTTATTGAAGAGGGAAATCTATAAAAATAGCATCCGACAAAATGGTGAAAAACAAGCTAGAGAGAAAAAATAGCCTAGACTGGCAGTGGAACAATGTGCTTACTCAGTGCAAGTAAGAGCCTCTGGAATCTTATTCATATCTCAAACATGATAATGCAAATTGGATCTAAAACATGATAATTGGTATATGAAAGGTTCATTTTGTTGGGTTTTTCTTCTGTAGCAGAAGTTGCAATCGGTTTTCTGGTTTAAAATATCTATTCTAGTTTGCCTCTAAGTATTACCTTCACAGGAATACTGTTTATTGTCATTGCTTCAAACCATTAAATGCAAGAAAAATTTCTCAAAAGGATTCTGGTTGTATGATAAAATGGCACGTTAGGATAACTGAAGTAGAGAGACTTCTTTTTTTAAAACCTGTTTGTATAGGTTTGAATACCTCTGGGAACCCCACAAATGAAACATTTCATCTGCATCTCATTCTTTGCTCTTCTCTTACTTTAAAAATATTAAACACAAACCACTGAACACAGTAATGTAACCATACATCGTGACTCCTGGACATGGACCTCAGGTGGGCGTACATGCCTGAATAGGCACTGACTGCGTATCGAACCTTCCCAAAACACATGGGGTGCCTGCATCTGTACACCAGGCACCCAAGCCTTAAAGACTCAAAGGAATGACATGAAAAAAATAAATTGGTGTGATCCAAGGAATAATTTTCAGGCTCTGTGCAAGGATCTCAAAAATGTTTAAGTAGTTAAGAATGGGATTTACATACCTGAAAACTTCCACGCTAAATATTTGTGGATCAGGTAAGCCACTCGTAGAACAAATGTAGTCTCTCCAAGCTTGACACTCGCCTTTTGCCTTGATAAGAAATGCAAGGAAGCTGAAGATAACCTCTCTCCACCCATTCAGACATGTGCACATACCTTCAGTTCCTGTCTTAAATTGAAAGGACATCTAAGGAGGAAGGACAGTCAAAAAGAAATGTACCAAATGACATTTTACAGGCTAGGATACTGAGGGCACTGCCTAACAAGGTCTGGTGATTTTTGCCAAGTGCCAAATAGGTTATTATTCCCACCTGCCTAGGTGGGAACACCTAGCGCCCACCTGTTCCTAACCAGGCAAAGCATCTATCCTTCGGCTATTGCCTCTGTTTTTTGGAGATTCACAGTGGGAACTATGGTGACCACGGAGTAGGAACACTGCCTGTTCAGTTCTCTCTGCTCTGGCATCAGGGGCCTCTTCAGTCCCCTCAGCAGGGACCACCAGAGCTCATGAGCACCAAGACATAGAGAGAAGTTGCTGAAGAAACACCTGCTGAGCTCAGCAGTCCCAAAGAGCAGCAAGACGATCTCTGAAAGAACTAAAAATAGATGCTGGGTTTTCTAATTCCAAGTCCAGGATCTTATTAAAAATCCACACTTTCCATTAAAAGAATAAAAAGAAGAATGACGTATGGTGACCCCTCCAGAGAATCAGCTAAAATTCCTCAGGGCCAGGCAGCATTTTGGAGGTAGCAAGTAGTTTACACAGCTTTCATTCTTATGCTTAAGGCTAAACCTTTCCAAAATGAATAAAAAAGCCAATTAACCACCCCCCCTAAAAAAAAAAACAACATAAAAGCAAGGCACTCCAGGACACTGAAACAGATGGAGCATGCCAGCATTTTTTTTTTCAGGAAGAAAAAGAGTTTATAATGGAGGCGCTGAAACAAGTTTAATTATAGAAGCATGAATGGCATCCCTATAATAAAACAAACTAAAAAGTCAAATGAACGTCCTTGCCCTTTATTAAAGAGCTGTGTGCATTTATTCTCTGATACAATGCTATGGGAGCTTACCTCGCTATTACTGCTTCTTCTTACTCCATCCCAGATTTTACAAAAAATGCAAAGCTCAGAGGCACAATGCTCTTGTAAAACTGAAGAGCATTTATTTCTCCTATTTAAGCCTTAGTTCATCAGGACAGCTTCACAAGATAAACAGTCTTGTCTTCACAAGGGCCCTGGTAC
>NW_010180606.1:92540-153301 GCF_000695765.1 Mesitornis unicolor | reverse complement strand
AGCAGGAATTATATTCATTCTAAATTTCAGTGCCATCACGCTAACATTTCATATGAAACAGAAAGTACTTCCCCATATCTCAGTACGAAAGTGTGAAAGACTCCCAGGCTTAATGCTGCTTTAGGAGATCAGGATTCATCTTTCAGTGAGTGTATCAGTCTCTCAGTAGTATAACAGCATAAAATCATATTATTGTTCTGTGCCCAGGGAAATAAAAAGGCATCTCTTTTTCAGCAAGGAGAGTAAACTCTGACTGAATCTTATGATTTAGCAAGAACATGGTGCAAAATCTGCTGAAATCAGTGCGATTCTGTCTATTGAATTCAGACATTTTCAAACACACCCTGTGGTAGGAAGATGTTTCTGAATCATTCACTATTAGCTTGAGTTTGTTATCAAACACTGTAACACTTTATCTAAGAATCCTACAGATTTTATAAACCTCTACTTGTTTTATAAACCTCTACTTTATGTTGTTCCAAATCTCTCTATAATTTACTCAATAAATTTGATAGATCTCATCTAGAACAAAAAATTAAGACATATGCTGGTATTTGAAACTTCAACCAATTCTCCTTCTAATGTATGGTTTATTTTTCCTCATTTATTCTTCAACATAAGCACAACCATTTCTCTTTCAAGCAAAGCATTTGAGAAATATTTCTTCCAAATAACGTGCCAAACTTTAAAGCACCACCTTTGTCAAGAATGTTATGGCCACTAAACATTCATTTGTGGAGCATCTGGAAAGTTCCATGAAGGATCAGAGATCCTTTCCTCCTTTGAGTATCTGTACAAGAGCACAAAATCCTAACTTCAGATGCTCATAGCCTAAGAAAATGCCGACCTGCAGCTGAGAAAAGCAAGGCAGATATTTTGGACCCAAAATGAGAGCTATAAGTTGGCTGGAGCAGCCCTGGCTTCATGTGATGACAGCACCCCCATGTCCATCATCTTTCTGAGGGGACAGACGTGTCCCTAGTTCATTTCTGGTATCATCCTGCCTGAAGCTTTGTGCCCTTCCATTCATCTTGAACATCCCTCCCCCCATGGACCAAAAATAATGTGACCCTTAACAGAACTATTTCTTCCTGATTAAGACTGCAACACAAATGGACCAAAGCCAGGAAGTTTAAAATTAAGCTGACACTTTGTCCTTCAGTTCTGGCTGTCAAGGAGAAGAAGAAAAAAAAAGAAAATCAGCTTCACAGAGCAAGTTCTCCAGCCTTAAGTTTTAATGAAGTTTCAGTGTCCTGTTTTTTTATAGTTTATGTCCCAAGCCTATCATTATTCAGTGGGCTGAATTCCTTTTTTTAAATACTATTTTTTGCATTTTTACTTCTTTGCTTTTTAAAGTGAAAAGAAGAGAGGCAGAAGTCTTTAATGAAAAGTTCTCCGGTGCATTTTAATTATCTAAGAGACCGGAATGAATGCTTTGGTTAAATACATATTTATAAATCTTTTTAAAATGTATATTATTTACTAATAGACTAGAACCATTCTAATGGCAGTCATTTCTATCTGAGCAGGTAAATGCAACTTTATGGTTTTTAATTATGTCACATTATTTTAGTGACAGGGAAGAACAGCTCTCCTATAGGGGACAGGAGTGGAGAGGAGAGGAGAGGAGAGGAGAGGAGAGGAGAGGATAAGGTAGGGTAGGGTAGGGTAGGGGAGAGGGAGGTAGAGGAGAGGAGAGGAGAGGATAAGGTAGGGTAGGGTAGGGTAAGGTAGGGTAAGGTAGGGTAGGAGAGGAGTCCTGCCTTTCCTGTTCAGCAAATTCACTCAACACACATCAGGAATTCATTACTTTAAGCAAAATTTACACATCTCAGGAGTCACTAAAAATGTTGTACAAAGAGAGTCTCTAATTTGCAAAGATTTAAGGGAAAAAGCTCCTTTTCTCATCTGTCACAACACATCTGTACCTTAAGGTTTATGGCTTTGACTCAGCACCGCAACTCCTACGGGTTTCAGTTCTTAGATCAATCTGTGATTTACAATTATATGCTTTATATTCCCCAGGTTCTACTTTGAGTAGGGGCTGACCAGGACAAAAAATATCTGCCCCCAGCCACTTTGAGAGTGGCGGATGCTTGCATTCAGCAACTCAAATTGATCATTTGGTTCATGTCATTCCTTCTGCTTCTAATCCCCCACTTTCCTGGGGCTCAAAATCTGGATCCAAGGCATGCAGGTTCTATCTATTCCACATTTAAAGGTTTGCTGGTGAAATCCAAATGTATATGCATGGCTTCTGACTGATTGGGTTTTATTTAATCCACTTATCTCTCATGAGACCAAATGAAATCAGAGGGGAAAACCATGGCATTGCACATTAAAAATAAAACAACAAACCCTGAGTTCCTGTAGAAACAAGTTTGGGTTCTTCTTTAAAAAGTTTGTTAGTCAGACAAATTCTTCATAAAACTCTCCTGGGTTTATTTCCACATTCAAACCCCAAAGTACTAGAGGCTTTTGCATAACTTCAGATTTTGTTGTGAAGAGCTTACACCGCTCTAATCTGCACATGAAACTCATACTGACGTCAATGGCTGGTTTATGCAGGAATCAAGAGCACAATATGCAGTGAAGATCCCCTCTGCAGATAACCCAAAAGCAGAGTTTTGACCTTACAGCTCAGCAGAGAAAGTCAGATGCCAGGTGAGATATTGGTGGCCTAAAAATAGTCACGTTCAAGCCTCGAACAAATGTTCAGAACATAGAATAAACCATGGGCTTTATATCCATTTTATTTCTTTGTGATATCATGCCACTTTTCTTTTATTATGAAAACCTGTTTAAGATATAATGTAGGTGAATTTAACACAGACTCTCAACCTGGCTTTTATCTTTATGCTGCTGATTTCAGTCTTCAAACAATTGTGGCCACGGATTTCATGCCTGCAGTTTTGGGAACAAGCATTACCTTTTGGATAGGTTTGTCCATGACTGCCATGAAGTAGCAGCAACATATTCAAAATCACAGGCTTTGAAAGGTGTTTTGGGACAGTATCCACTTCTAGAGAGGGTGGTTCTCAGGTTTAAGGCCAGAACACTGGACAGAAAATAAAGATATTTGAGGCCAATATGCTCTATTACTTGCACTTCTGAAGCTGTGCTGTTGTAAATACTCTGTTTCGCCTGACAGAACATGGAGTCCAGGGAGCTTGCAAGACACAGTAAAGAAATACACTGTCTTCTCTGCCCTTAGAAAATAGGGGCCTACTGAGGAGTCATTTTAAACTGTCAGCCCCAGCCTAAATCCAAGATTCAATCACACCTTGACTTTGGTGAAGGCAGGAATGAGGATCCAGGCTCAGTGCCTGCTCACAGATGGCCTCTACAGTAACCTGCAAGTTAAAAAGGAGAAGAGATCCTGGTGGAAACAGGCTTTGGAAAAACTGGTATCTGAAAATGAACCTCACTGCAGATTGTGTCCCATACTGACTGAGCCCATGATGGTCTTGCGTAAAGCAAAACCACTGCAAGGTTTTATTCACCAAACACTTTGGGAGATAATTGTGATAAAACTTTTATTTTAGGGAAAATAAAGTAGGGAATAAAAGAACAGTCCAAACAGACCATAAAATCACCAATGCCCTGTGCTTTCTAGGAAAGAACAGAAAACCTGCTGTGATCTTGCATATAATTATGAATTGGGTCTCCTTGTGAAGGAATTTCATTATAACCTGGTCACTATCTTGCTAGATTATATTTCACAGTACAATGGCTTGAGTCCAGCCTGCTGCAACCTTTCTATTGTTATGAAGAATATTCTTCCTGAGTCCAATTTTGAAAGTATAGTAAAAAAAGCTTTTTAGTGAGAGGAGAAAAAAAAATCCACTTCCAAAAAAGTGTACCTGAAATTTAATATCATTAACAACTTAAATTTCCATGTAACATTTTGCACTGTAATGGTTTCTTGTCCAAAATATTTCCAAGTGTCAATGTGAACCATAGACTTGTTATATATTCTGCAATCTCACATGTAGAGTCTGATGAGCCTTACTGGGTCCTCTATCATTTAAAAAGGTAAAGAGAAAAGCCCAACTTCACATATGTAACCATTCTTTGCGTATGTCTATCATAAACTTCCCTTTGTTCCTTTCTAAACTACAGCCTTTAATTTTTCAGTTTTGTGTGCTGTTAATTATTTCCAGTGCTTTTTATTAGGAACTTATTACTAGTTTTTCTGTGAGAGAAATCTGGTTGATATCAATGATAGCTTTTCAGATGAGGAAAGTTCATAGGATCACAGAATGGTTTGGGTTGGAAGGGACCTTAAAGCTCATCCAGTCCAACCCCTGCCATGGGCAGGGACACCTCCACCAGCCCAGGCTGCTCCAAGCCCCGTCCAACCTGGCCTTGGGCACTGCCAGGGAGGGGGCATCCACAGCTTCTCTGGGCAACCTCGGCCAGGGCCTCACCACCCTCACAGTGAAGAATTTCCTCCTAATATCCAGTCTAAATCTCCCCTGTTCCAGTCTAAAACCGTTCCTCCTTGTTCTATTGCTACCTGGCTTTGTAAAAAGTCCCTCCCCAGCTTTCCTGTAGGACCCTTTCAGGAACCCAAGCCATTCTATGATTCTATGAATTATGACATTTCTATTATTATTCTCAGATGTTAAGCAGCAAAATTCCCCTAATTACTTTTTTCAAAATTCAAAACTTCTTATCAGCAACTCACTGGAAATTTTGCAGGTTGTCAAGATGGAGGTAGGTAACAAAAGGAAGCCAGTATGTTAGACACATCAAAGTGTTATTTCTTTCTGTAAATCCCACATCATACCAATCACTCTTTACCTGCTCACTTTTCTCACTTGCTTTGCAAAGAATAAACCCAGGGCTCAGCATGGTAAGCCACCTTCCCTAACCACTTTTTCAGGTCAGAAAATCATTTATTTCACAGCGAAGGTAGCCTGCCCTTTCTCCCTCCCTCAGCACACACACGTATGCACAGACCGTGTCTCTCATTGAGTGCACATTTTACAAGCTTAGCAAACAGCCCTACACAAACTGTACAGGACCGTCTGTCCAAAGCGTGCAATTTCTAAAGGGTCATAATTCAGTCAACTGAAAACTGACTTTTTCCCCTGCAGAAGTGCACCTCGCCTGTTACTGTTGTTTCTGTAGCCGAAACCAGCTTTCCACTGCTACCCATTTTGCTTAAAAGGCTGTTCACAAACAAAATGGTCACAAGGATTTTTGTTTGAGTAGACAGAAAGTTCTGTCTCTCCTCCCTTTCCTCAAAATAGCTCAAATTCCACCTCTGCCCCCACCTCCCCGCTAGTTTTCTTTTAAACCATCTCAGTACAGGAAAATTTGGCTGAAGCAGGGCCATTTTCAGACACTCTTGTATGACTGGAAAGGAGCAGGGACTAACCATAGAAGAACAGCACTGGTATTTTCTTAGCTGTGACTTGACCTGACTTGACAGATTTATATTTCAATGTGGATTTCCTCCCACCAGGGAGATTGTTATGCTCCATAAATCCAATATTCACAGAACTCCTGTATTAGGTAGTACTGTGGGATGAAAAATACTGGTGACAAACTCAGTTTGCCTAGGGTATCCAAAAGGGGAACTGAAGTCTTTGGTATTGGAAAGGACCCAGGCATCCTCTCCACACGAGCAAACGACTGTGTCTCCTGGCCACAAACTGCCAGCAGCATCCAAGGCTAAAAAGCACATTTAAAATTGACAGGGTTAGGGAATCTGGAAGCCACAGGTACAGGTTGTTATCCACGCTTCTGTGGTTAGCGGGCTGTTACACCTCTGCAGTAGCTTTAGGCTGCCAGAACTGAATGCACTTGGGTTCTTCACTTCCTTGAAGATCTGAGCCTCAGTCCCTCTCTGAAGAGCAAGGTATAAAGAGATTACGAGCAACACCATCTCCTACCTTCTCCCACCCAACCTTGTGAATCTGGGGCCACCCTTGGTTAAAAAGCGCTGGTGTTAAATACTAACACTGCTTCTCTCCTTGTCTTTTTCCCACTCTTCGCTTTTCTTTGCAGATTTCAAGGTGATGACAAAAGAGAGAACAGTCTTAGCATTTGTTAATACCCACTTGACCCACAAAAGAAATTCACTTGCATTCGCAGCTTCTAATTTAAAAACCATTAGACCGTTCCGCTTGGCGGACCAGATCTAAATATTCTTAAAGGGGTGGTTTAATTTAATCATTACCTTAACAAGCCCCCTTTTAAAATGATGATCCGCCAAATTCAGGGGATTTGTTTTGGAATCTGATCCAATAACTGGCTTTGTACAAAGAGAAGCATAGCCGCATCTGATTTGGTTCAGAACGGGGTGATAATCATGAAAATTACTTTGCATATTTAATCACTGTGAAAACATGAGTACAAACTACTTTCTAGAGATTACCTTAAAAAAAAAAAAAAAGCTCCAGGCTTTGCAGAGAGCATGCCAAGTACTTTGATTTGCAGAGAATTATTTGGATTTTATAGAAAGCTCAGTGTTTCAAAGACTTCAAGCTACTCAGCCACTGGCAAAGAAAAAATTTTAAATAGTAAAAGCAAAAAGTTTTGTACTGGAAAAAAAATTCTGTTGAGACCAATTTGGTTTTTATTTTAAAGTCTCTGTCACTCAACAACCTAGATTTGAAGCAAATGCCCTACCCAAAATCTCTCTGATCTGTCAAGATCCTTGCATGTTGCTTAACTGCCAGAGGTGGGTCCGAAGCCTGCAAGTCAGGGCTGTGATGAAGACTTTTACAAAGTTTGAAACAGGAGATTTTGTTTCAGGACTGCTCTCCAACACCAGCCTTCATGGCTTACAGTGGGGAAAAAACCAAGCAAACAAAAAAATCCCAAATAAACAGCAAAAAAAACCAAACCCAACAAAAAACCCCACAACCCAACAAACAAGGGACACAAGCATCTTCATCTTGTAGCTTCAGATTTTTAAATAGCTATTATAGTTGAGGTTCAGCTCCACATAGAGCATTTAGAGACAAAAGCCTAGAGAAATTATTTTTTTCTCACCTAGATCAGATAGATAAATAAATGCACACTGACGAGTAGTTAGCAAGGGGTACAAAAGAGACGTACATATACGTGACTTGCAAAAATTTCCCCAAGCTGAAGCAACTGGATACCAGCTGAGTATCCCATTGTATGTAAAACTGAATTTGCTGCTGAGATAAACAAGCATAGCTCCACTAAATCTATCTGAGTTGCTCTGCTTAACACTTGAAGTGAATTAGGCCCTACCTTTATTGTCAGTGGCTTTTAAATCCTTGCACTTGTGATACAGGTTTGTAAATAACCTCACATCTGAGAGCTACAGTGCAGGCAGAATATCTGAGGGATAATAATCACAGGCATCTTAGATTATGAAGCGTGCTGTACCAAATACTTATAGGAAGCATCTCAGAGGTGTTTACCTGTCTGTAGTTACTGTGCATGTACAAAACTAATGAAAAAATGTGCCTAAAGTTGGCTTTAGAAACTGGTGTAATATGTACAGAGAGATACATATATATGTGTGTGTGTATATATATATATATATGCACATATGAAAAAAATACGTATTATAAAGACTGCAAATACGTATTATAAAGACTGCTCTACTACGGTCATGCATTTTTATATATGTTACAAACACACACACATAAATACATATATATACACCTGTATCTTTTGCATGCTTTTCATATAGAGCACATATTCCTCGAAGCATTCTATGTTCCACAGCTTCAGCAGACTAGAGGTTAATGAACAGGCTTTTTCTCACATATGCACAGAACAGATAATTTTCTTTACTGTTCACGATAAGTTGAAGGAGCATTTGAGTGACAGACCAATTTGTCAATCAACTCCAAAGTGTTGAGGAAGCTTCCTCTGCATAATTTTACACAGAGAGATCAAATGTGACCCCTGATCGTACAGTGGGTATGGACAGACAAGGTTATGGAGTCCAAAGGAGTCATGCAAATCAGTTACCTTTCCGGAGTGCCTTGTCTTTCTAGGCTTATCTTTGCACTAAAATAATCACAGGATTTTAAGAGAAAGATGAAAAATCCTTCTTTATTATTTTTAAGTGTGCATATGTACATTCATGGGTGTGTGAGGAGGGTGTACGTATGAATTTGTTGTGGAGCTTGAATGTCTGTGTTTTTATTTTATAGTCTGAATTATGTTTTAAGGTCTCAACACAGAGCCCCTGGTTCTGACATCTCACGCAGTTTTTCTTGAAAGCTATGTTTTAATAGCAGCTCCGTTCATTTAATGTTAGCCACTTCAGATGATTTCTTTGCTAAAACCTGAATTATGAAAATCGCTTGTCAATTACCCTGGGTGGCTGTGTAAAAGAATTATTGCACATTCACAGTGAAAAGAAAACTTTATTTTCACCACTTTCCAGTAAAAGCTAATTCAGAATAACTCCATTTAACAGTTATTTTATGCTGAAATACTGAATACCTCAGGGAGTCTTTTAGGGATTTTAAAGTCTCTTTATTTATAAATGATTCATGCTGCATTTTCAGAAAAACCTACAATTAGTGTGGGAAGCACAGAGACTCCTTTGGGAAAGGTAAAAAAAAAACACAACAAAATATACATGCATTATATACAGCCTTTTTATCTATTGTTGTTTTGCAGTGGACTATAAAAAGAAAAGAACTGGAAAAAATGGCTAGGAGATATTTTATCTAACCTTTTAAATATATGCCTCAGTTGACAGTATTTTGTGAAGTAGTTACCCTTATGATTTGTACAGCCCACAAAATTCTTTTAATGCAGGTTTCATTTTGGTTTGCACTTTCCAACCCCGGTTATAAACGAGCAAGCTAGCAAGGAGGAGAAGCTTTCTGTGGTAACGCAGAAGGACCAATCTTTCCTCCCGGTGAGAGTGATGGTCACTAATGTTTCCATATTGCTTGCTGCTATAACTTAAAGCTCTTTTAAATGTTCACGCCAGCAGACAGCAAAGATCACACAGCCATTTTCAGCTTTACAGTGAATCTTTCTGTTCGCTCATGCCAGAAAAAATATATATATATGGTGTTGGTTGCCAGCACGGCAGGAGCTGATGATCTCCTCTCCCTGTCCCATGACAGGAATGAGCAGGCAAAGGCAACGAGGGGCTTGAGACCCCCAGCATGGTCCCCCCAGCACCCCAAGGATCCCATAGCTTCTGCCATACCGTGGCTGCCCTTGTCGCAGCCGTGAAGGTCTGCAGCCTCTCTGCAGCACCCAGTCAAGCCCTGCTCTGTGTGCTGGTGGTAGATCAGAGTCACAAGATGGCATCGTGTCGTGCTCTTGCACCTCTACATTCCTAAAATTACACTCTGGACTATGTCAGGAAGTGGCAGAGTGGCACTAAGGTTGGAGGCTGGATACCTTATCATTTAGATTGCCAAATACCTCCTCTTAAACAAACAAACCAAAAAAAAATCACAAAAAAAAACCCTTAAATTTTCATGCATTCAGCCCTGTTGTGATGAGAGTGTTGATGAAATGTTCATCATTTCCAGTCAGTGTAAACCCTAAGAGACAGTTGCATCCCCATGATCCACAAGGAGTGAACAAGCATCACTGGGGGTTGGACTGGATGACCTCTAGAGATCCCTTCCAACCCAACACATTCTATGATTCTATGATTATTGGCTTAAAAGAGACAACAGCTACCTAAATATATGCTGGTTTCACACTGGTGCTGGTTCAAATGATTAAATATCAAATGCAAACAAAATTTCTTGGGTGTCAGACAGGTCACCCACAGTTGTTGTACAATTACACCAGCATTTACGGTGTGGCAATTGCAGTGAACTGAAAACTTAATTTATCCAGATCTGCTCACTGACTTGTACTGGTACCCAGAGAACCTCTCATGAGACGTGCAGAAGAGATGGCAAGAAGGACGTATGTGGGGAAAATGTCACATTGACCAGATGTACAAATGACATGAGGGAGTGGTGGTGAGTGGCCATTATTTAAGCAAAAATGGAAAATCTTCGACAAATTTACTTAAACCTAGAGCTATATGGAATCTGCATCGCAGTCTTATTGGCTTGGATCCATCTCGACCGTTTCCCAACTTGCCACAGTAAGGACTGTTCTAAAATAAGCAGAAACTCTTAATTTGCAGTTAGATTTTTGGTTTTTAAAGCTCAGTGAATAATACAAATAAAGTAGCAGACTGCACAAATACCAGGACGTGCTTTGGCACTGCCCCAGTTGCTTGGATACCAACAGGTGGGACACAAAAAAGAATCACTTCAACAAATGGGAATACCAGCAAGAAGACATTGCTAGAAAGCAGATAAAGCAGAATGCCATCACTGAGATATTTGCTGTATGTCAGGCTACTAGAAAGAAAAATGGGACTCCTAACTACTGACTTCTTAACACACTGGTCTATATTTTTTAATTCTTCACATAATCTTGCATGACAGAGCTATAAAACTCAAAATATGTGGCTTGTTCAGTATCATTTTAAATGTAGCATCAACTGACAAGTTACCCACAGTCTCTCGCTTGCTGGCTTTTCTATCCCATCCAGCAAACAAAGAGGAAACACAGGTCTCCTTCTTTCCTCTATTGAAACAAAAAAAAAAATAGCTAAGAGCATCTAGCACTTGAAGCATCCTCTAAGCAATGGCTCTAATTATACCTTCACAATTAAGAGTAAATTACCTGCAAGGCTCTCCAGGACTGGGTGAACTGGTGAGTTGTATGACCATGAAAGGAAGGAAAGGGAAAAGAGGAAAATAAGGAAATGGGAAAGGAAGGAACACGTTTTGGTTTAAAATTATCTCCAGAATGAACACACTCGTTAGGTTTGTAATTTCCTGAATGCTGTAGACCTGTAACAGCACCATTTTTATAGGACAGAAGGTGTGTTCCTGGCTCCATTTATATTGCCACGGACAGTTAGGAAAAAATAGGAATACTATATCAACAGATGTAGAAGTAATGCTGAACTAAAACTAAACTTTTCATTTATGTTCCCTTTAGGAGAAATGCTGCCACAACTTCCACAACTACAACAATTTTGATGTAATTGTTTCATTCATTTTTTCTTTTTTTTCTTTTTTTTCCAAAGTGAAATACAAGACATTTTCTGGGCCATGAATGTAACATGAGATAACAATGTAAAGAATTCAGAGAAAAATAACTCTATGTAACAAAATCCTCAGAAATATGTAACATGGAAGAAATAGTTTTGTTGTTTTGTTTCTTCTCTATAAATAAGATGAGATGATTATGACACAAAAATTGGCATTATACTTGAGCAGATAGAATACCTAAAACTGCTTTTAATCCTAAATGATCATCATAATAACAAACAATTCAATTTGAAAATGGTGTATCAAAAGAAAAATATTTTCTTTTTAATAGTCTTTCCCACTCTAGTTTTTTGCTATTCATTAGAAATAAAGCTTCAGCAATAAAATTGGCTATCTTTGGCTGATGGCAAACTACCCCTCTTTCAACTGTTAACTGGTATCAAAATGCAACAGTCTACATTTAAGCTTCTGAAAAAGTAGTGTTCACAGTAAACAACCCAAAATAATTTCATTGACTAAGATGTGTCTTAAGTTAGATGCCAAGTTAAATTCAAGAAGTCACCTGGGACCAGCTGGTAGATACTCTGAACACGATGGGAAAAGCTCCAGATGGGGTCAGCCGGTCCCAGTTACAAACACAGGTCAGTCCTTGCTCTGTCAAGCATCCCAGATCCTCAGAAGCATTTATTTAACAACAACAACAAAAAAAACATTGTTTTTGCTGCAGAAAAGGCCTTTCAAGGAAGCTCAGTTCAGTGGCCTTCAAGTTCGCTGTAAAGCCTCTGTAGATTTCCGGCCATGGGATTAATGACAAAGCCAGCAAAGCAGATGACTAACTTTAAGCCTGCATGTAATCTCGGTTAAGTCAATTAGTCTGCCTACATGCTCAAAGGTAAGCAGATCCTGAGGTACTCCGCTGGCCTGGTGTGATTATCCCTACTGATGTGTAGCACGGTAACTGCCAATCCATTCATTGAGGAAACCTGACTTCTGCCTCCAGCTCAGAAATGCACCTTTCTGGGGTGTCAAATGTAATTCTCACCAATTCTCCTCCAAGATTCTGAACCCACTGTGGGGCTGAGAAAAGATTAAAAAATAATAAATAATGGATGTTACTTTCTCATTTTGTACACTATATGATAGATGTGATAGAGACACAGATGGATTCTTTAACAGGTAAGTAGCATTCAGCTTCAGTGCCTCTCTATAAAAAGCAAAACAAAACAAATTTTCAAATGCAATTCCTAATTCATTTCGATGCAGAGCCATAGTTTGGTCACCCATATTACATTAACACAGTTCCTGTATGTGGTACAACCATATCGACATTTAACTCTGAAGCAGTTTAATCTAGATGTAACACTGGTGAAGCTGTGAGATCCTCACATCCAACTTGTGAGTGTTGCTATGCCTAGAGATAGTAAAATAACTCACGAACACCACAACTGATCTCTTTCAAAATCCCCAGGAACAATTCTGTGGGTAGATTATGATCTGCTAAAACTATATTCAGCACTCAAAGGTCTTCTGTTTCATTTCTCTGTCCTCTGCAGTTGCTAGTAAATTACCAGGGATCCCAGCAAGGCTGTACACACTTCAGTCTACCTTGACCTAGAACAAGCAGAGCTTCTTTTGTCAGCCTCAAGGATGAATCCGATCTGGGGTGGAAATATCATTTCTCCGCAGTTTATCACAGGTTATGGAAGACCTCGCCTGAATACTGTGCAAGATCTCCAGAGCAAACCATGTAAATCTGTCATGTAAATGTGTCTTTATGGGGGTTTTAGAGCTTGGATCACTGCCATACAGACGGCTCCCTATCATCTGAATATATATTTCAGAACTTTGAAAAAAATATGAAGCTTTGACCTGAGCTGTTGCCACATACTCATCACTGCTCCTGCTGCTGTGCAGGCATAGCGTGGAGTTACTGCATTTTCCCATTCCCCAAGCCAATGTGTAACCAAGCAAAGCCTTATAAACATTGCAGCTTTATAAATAAGTCAAGGCTCCTTCTTGCTACAGAACAGTGTTTGTTCAGGAGAAAGGGCTACTGCATCTCCTGGAAAACACCAGCTTTGGATGCGCAGGGTTTGCCTGCTAGAGGTAATGAACCTTCCTTGGCACCAATGCACCTCAGGGGCACCTGGTACAACATCGTGACTCCGTACACCACTATTTCTCTTCTGGATTTCTTGAGCTGTGCAACTTTGAGTTAAATTAAAGCAGTAGTACTATACCCTAGCAACAGGGCCCATCAAAGAGCAGAGTGGTATATTCAGGTCTCTTTCGTGATTTAAACTTATGTTCAAATATAGGCCAAATTCTTAGAGCTGAGTTCATCCTGAGATATCTGCTTTCATGCACTGTGTGCTGGTATCTCAGATTTATCTGCTTTTTGCAGATATCCCAACCTGTTAATTAATAGCGTGAATACACAATGGGAATTCTCTACCTGAAACCACAGCCACAACTAGATAAGAAAATAGTATATATTTTTAATTTTAAACTTTCTTTTTTTGGATAAACTGCATGCAGTGGTTCTGTTGTGTCACAAACTATCTATCATGGGTTGTGACATAACGAGACGTGACAAGATGTAACCATTAAGATGACCCGACATGGCATAACCAAATGCAAAATGATTCATTCTGACTAAGCATGTCATAATTTCCTTCTTCTTTTTTCTTAAGTCATACGCTCTAGTTTAACTGGTTAATTCTATTCAGGGACCAGGCACAGGACTGCAGCAAACAGAGCTGTCCATGCTGTATCAGTGGCAACACAACACACAGATAAGCAGGAACATAGATGTCATGTTGAAGTGATGCTGCTTCTAAACCAAGGCCCCAATTCTGCGTTAGGAGCTATACAGGCAGAAGACTTGATGTTAAAAGGTTTTAAACATGATCAGGGCATAAAATGTGCTTCCATATTTCTGTGTCCATATTTTTGATACTGGTTGGAACTGTGCAGCAACTGCATTCTGAAAAAGAACCTCTGCAGGAAGAATATTAGGAAGATAGCATCAAGTGTAGAAAGTTAGCATCAAGTGCAGAAAGTTAAGGCTGTGAGTGCCTATAAGTCTGTCATGGTCTAACATACTAAAGTGCTCATTACCAACATAATCCATCAGCTCTGTACTCTGATGGTTGTAAAGGTCAGTTATCCTGTATAACAGACCACAATGTGAGCATTCTCCAACTAATTGCAAAAGCTGATATTATGAGTCTTGACTAAGGGATGGCACAAGTAAGTGACAGACTGCACAGACCTCTCTTAGTCATATTAAAGCTCAGGCACAGTAGCAAGGGTTAAGGACAGAGTGTCAGGTTTAACTTCCCCTCATTACCATTCAGAAAACTATCATTTAATATTAAGATAATTGTAACACAAGGATATGAGTCATGCCCTTGTGTTACAATTACCTTTAATATTAAATAATAGTTTTTGTAATGGTAATTTCCTTTGGGGTTGTTTCATTCCACATTAGGCAGTTCTGACTGATGTCTGTCATTGCAGATATCTCTATCAGCCACTGAAACCTCTTTCACAAGTACACGGCCAGAATCTACACGAATTCCAGACCGTGAATGTTGTTCAATTGAAGTCACTGTCCTTTCTACTAGTTGTTTCTAATTTATAACAATTTGACTCTTTGCTGCCATAACTGTGACTTCCCTATTGAAATCTACACAGAATTGAGCACCTCTTGCTCTGCTGTGCTAGGACTTCATCCACATCCCAAGCTGCCTGGTTATGCTATAACACATGGTGTATACATGAGGTGGGCAGCCTAGAGAGGATACAGGGTTTAACTCATTGTTAATGTGACGTTTTAGTAGTAGATTTTAGAAGCTGGACAAAAGTATTGAGAAGAGTTTGAGTTAGACCTTTTAAAACGTATTTCTTATGTAGAACTGTGTTGGTGTAAGCTCAGAAATCACAGGAGCTGTGGTAAACCTAGCTTGCACCTGTACTACAAGCAGAGTTCTTCTGTCAATGTTTACAACCATACAAAGCTGTGCATTGGATAAAAAGTCATTTTCAGAAAGGCATTATTTAAAAGAGAATAGAACAGACAATAAAAGCTACAAGATCCTACTGTTGATCGATTCTGAGAGGAAAAGTATGGTCAGCAAGGTCTCAGTATCCTCTCTGAGGCTGTAAGAACACCACGAAAAACTTTTTATTTACACTTCTGCACTCAGAATGGTGGGATGAAGGCATAAGCCTCTTTGGGAAGAGTTTGGTTGTCCAGCTCTAAGGAGGGTATGAAGGGCACAAAGTCCTGCTGATGAGGAGGAGCTCTTTTGGCGGTGGCAGGGAACAACACGAGCACTGCAGTAACGTCCTGGGGGAGCACTCGTACCATTGCTGCCCATGACGACATGCAAGATCAACAGAGGGAAAGTGCCAGGACTAGATCTGAGGCCAGTTGGTTCCACAAAAGACTTGTTATTACCCCAAATTGACAAAAAGAGGGCAAAAATGGTGGGGGTTGCTGCCATCTTTTTTGGTGCTTACAAAGCTATCAAATGAGCATTGCAGAAACAGCCAATGTTGATGTCCATGGGTCCCTCAAGCCAGCTCAGAGTTCTGAGGTGGGACTAAAATCTAATGTTAAGTGCGTGTAAAATTTCTGAAAATCCCTCAACTTTTTGCCTATTTCCTTTTCTGATTAGTCTCTGTGACTGAATGTCAAGCTTTCACCAGCAGAAGATATATATAGCAGGTATAAATTCTGGAGAAATTGAGTCTCATAAAGGAAATTCTATTTGAAATGACCATAACTTCAGTGTAGAAGTACTTTAAAGAGCTCTGCATTTTCATCTTCAATATTGTTTGCCCTTGTCAGTGATAGCTCAGCCAACAGTTACTATTCTTTTCTCTCTTTCAAAAGTTTGGAGCATAGCTAAGGACTAGATGAGACCATGGTCTTGATGTGGTTATTACTTAAAAAGTTCACTGGATTCTACATGAATCAAGCAAGCTCTGTGTAGCCTCTCTGCTACATTTGAATAACACAGGTAATGAAATATTGGTTACTTCAGATCATTAGTCAGGTAATTACGATTTTTGTTTGTTTGGGTTTAATTAAAATTAGTCTCAGAAAGCCTCCATTACAAGAGGCCCTCGCTGAACAACTGATGCACAACAGTCCTCGGCCGGTAAGTAAAGAATGTCCATGCTTATCCTCAGCTTAAAAAAACCCTCGTTTGCTGTTCAACACTTTTTCATGTACAGATTTCAAATCAAAATTGGAAGAAGAGCAGTATCATCCTCTCATTTAACTAAAATCACCAAAGAAGCAACAGAAACTCTGTTCTGTGATTCACACCTGGCCATTTTCTCCCTTAAATATGCCACAAAGCCACTCACCGGTATTTTAGTAGTAACATATATTTGCCTACTTAAGGGCAAATCCTTTGTTCAATTCTTCACAGCTACACTGAAGACAACAGTTTTGTACTCACTTAGACTCAGCCTATATATATATTTTTTTTTTCCAAATGCAAACCATTGGATTTAGAGAAATTTGTTTTCCTCAGGTGCCATCCTGTATGTATTTGTGACAGAGAAACTGTAAGACAGCAAACACATTCATCTTTAATCTGATGAATGCTGCACCACATGCGAGGATGTGTGTTTCAAGGTATATTGTCTGAGAGATCAGTTCTCAGAAATCACGGTGCGGGGGTTTACAAAGAGACAGATGTAGAAACGCGTACATGTTGTGACGAAAAGCTGATTGGCCCCAGTACATTAAATTATACAAATCTAAAATTGAGACTAGCACAGGCTTAATGATGCAAATTTCCATACATCCTTTTTGTAATCGTCACCAGTTTCCAGGAAACAATGTAACATAGCAAAATTAGGGAGAAACAAAGGGTTTCTCAGTTTGTTAGGTACATGATCCAAATCCTGTGAAATTCAGAGGCAGCCTTTGCATAGAAAATATTGGACTTTGGAGTGGGCTCTGTGCTACCAAGTTATTCCTGGCTGTAAAATCAAAAATGCCCCCAGCCACTAGCTGCAGACATGTATATTGTATGCAGAAATAGGGTTTCTTGTTGAGAATTCTATATATTGTGCTTATAGGTAAAAGTTAAATAAAGCATCTATCTGCTACTAGTGTTTTTCTTATTAGGCAGAAAAGGATGAATTCAATATTCAATTGAAAAATAGATTTTGGAGAAAAGGAAAAGGGTGGAAGTAGGTGAATAAATATATGTAAAATCACAACATGATACTAATGTTCAATTACAAAAACTTTACAGAAGTCTATTTATTTATTTATTTATTCTAATTCTAAATCCCTACCACTACACAACAATGTCACATTTTAATGTAATATCATGTCCAATGCATATTCATGAAATAAAAATCTTGGCAGTGGCACAAGAAAAGTGGGATGAAGTGTGTTTGGCGGAGTGCGTCACGTTTCCAGACCAGCGGATTTTTTGATTAAAGTCCCTTATCCGTTTTATCATGCATATCCACTCTCTGATTAAAGTGATCTGGAGCTGACACTCACAATGTCAGTATGCACTGAGACCCTTCACACAAAACATGGTTGGAATTTATATGCTTTAAAAAAAAAGGGGGATGGGGGGAGGAGAAATAGACCAACCAAACCTGCTGCATTGAATTAAGTATATATGTATATATCCACCTCTTGAAAAAACACACTTTGTCTTGTTTGTTTTAATCTTACATATTTCTTTTTAACATTGCCAGGCTACAAATACCGCAGGTTTTATTTCCATTTCAAAAAGTATATGTGGTGTGAGTTCTTTATCTCTGTTATGCTGGGCTTTTGATCAAACTGCTTCCATGCTGGGGTGGAAGACACAGCTAAGGTCTTCCACAGCCACAAATAACTAATGGATTTCTCCAAACTTACATAAATCTTCTATCTCTTTTCTCCTTCTCCCCGAAAAAGCATTGTTTAATTAATGTACTGTATCTTTACACATCTAAACCACAGGTTATCTGTTAAGAAAATTGAATCCAGAACAGCAGAAGTACATGGATGTTGCAAGGGGAAGTTTACTTCAGATCTACAGATCTCTTCTCCGTGGCTCATCCTCAGTAGCCTCCAAGTATGTGTAGGTTATCTAAGAATTTATTTTCAAGCCTTAGGACATTTAAGACGATGCAAATCACCTGAGGTATGTGTTATACGCATGAAAAATATGGTAGACACTTTTCTGGCTCTCTGTGAGTGATTTAATTCCCCTTGAATTTAAAGAGCTTGTGGTCAGGCTCTTCACCTTGATTGCAGAAGGCGATTAAGCACAAGCTCAACTTTAAGCATAAGATCAACGAAATTTAAGTACTTTAAGTGTTTCTCTTACCTGTGAACAAAGGGATTTCAACATTGCCCTTAACAGAGGTGCTGCAAATGTTCATTCTCTCTAGCAACACAACAGTCTTTGGCATTTCTAAATGCTGGGTTTCAATCATGAAATACTGATGAAAAGGCCTCCTTGGTTTCAGAGAGCTCTGTCCATAGAGGGTCTGCAGTGTTTTTTAAAGCCTGCCTTTAAATTGATCTTTTGTTAAGATCTGATTATTTTCAGTAACCTATGTTTCCTTGGTAGGTTTAATTTATTCAAAATAACTTTGAGTATTACATAAATAGCTTACATGAAGTCCAAATGTGCCTGAACTTTCCTCTGGATCACATTTTCATTTTAGTTTTATAAAACTTTGGAGTTCTTTAACTGGGAATTTCTTTTTTAATGAGAAAAAAAACCTGGAGCAGTGCCATGTGTAAGGGCCAGTGTTGTCCCTCTTCTCCCATCCTGCTCAGATGTGTGTCTCGATTACGAAGTTCAGTCAGTGTGCTGCTCCAATCCAGGGGGGTTTCTGAGCAGTTCATGCCAGTCACGCTGAACTGTTGCTATATTGCAACTTTGACAGACATGGAGTTAGAATTAGTGAAGGACTGTCAAATTAATTTCACTTGTGAATTAAGCCTCTCTCTTCTTCATAAACTTTAGTGTAAAAAAATACAGTGAGAGGCTAGGGAAAAACACATTAATTTCTTTTACTTGTGAAGGCAGCAGTTTAAAGATAAACAGACTTTCTGCATATAATGCACCTCCACTGTAAAAGAGAAAGAGAAGGGGACTTGCTGCACTTATTCTTTCTATTGATCAGTTATCCACCTTCTCCACATCTTAATTCTGTAAGGAGAAGAGTCAGGGCTTGAGAATTAAAAAGAAAGCAAGTGGAAATTTTGGGAAATCTTTCCAGAAAAACACTACCAGGAGTAAAGTGTGTTTTCATCAGCGTGAATGTGAACTCAAACTGCTGGGCAGTTTCACAGCAAACAGCCCAGAAGAAGTGTTTCCACATGTGAGACACAGTGGCACCTAAAAGCAAGCAGTCACCATTTCTTTCTCCCTAAAATACATCCAGTGCATCCCATATTTATGGAGAAGTTAAACCTACGATTCTACACAGATGTTTCTGTTAGTTCCTTGGAAGAACGTGTCTGCTCTGAAGATGTTGGGGCACAATTACCTTTTGTATCTGTGCTACCCAGTATTAAAATCCTAAAAAACACTAGGCAACACTTGATTAGGGATGGCATAAATAACAAAATAACAAAATAACAAAAAAACCAACCAAACAAACAAAAAAACCCAGACCTTTTAGTGGTCTGAAGTATGATTTTGGCATCTATAAGCTTTCCAAATCCGAAATTATATTCTAAATTTTCTGATCGACTGCTTAGAAAGAGAAAAAATCATGGAAGAGGTGGAAGGGCAGCACGCAAAAGACCAAAGCAAGTTGATACCACTGAGCATTGTTCTGAGTATTTACCTGGGTTGTAAACAGCTCCTGGGTCTTTTGCTGGCTCTGTGCAAAGAGGTGTGTTTTGTGTGGCAATGGGCCTACACATTCACTTGCCAACCAGCACTTCGTGTTCAGTAGGTCAGTCTTGGAAGACAAATTGCTGAATATCTTTGCCCTCACTTCATATGCAACTGTATAAATTAGCAAAAAATATTTGTTGCCTCTGTGTTAATGGCCTGATTTATTTCCTGTGCTGATGACATTTATCTGGGCAGTGCCAAGTGGATACAAATGGTTTTGAGCCAGTTTTTCTGAGTTCTGCTGGTGACCGGTGGAAAGCAGTGAGCACTCCAAAGAACCCTGTTCATCTAGCCCTGAGCTGACAGCTTAGAGGAAATCTTTCACCAAATTTTGTTTACCTTCTTATAGAGGGAGGATTTGTTCCGGGGAATATTTTAGACGTAACAAAACCAAAAACACACTAAAGAAATCAATGAATCCTTACCAAATGTCTTACCTCATCATCTTCGTCATCTTCATCATCATCATGGCTAGACTTCGCGAACGAAGATAAGGGAAGGATGCTACCCACGCTTGCTGCAAGCACGCTTATGGCTAGAAAGGGCGATGCAGGATAGGCAAGTCTGGTTGCAAAGGGCACAGCAGAAAGTCTCCTTAGACGGTATTGGCAAGGCGTGGTTCTTTCTGCGTTGTCTTTTCTCCTCAAGACTGATTCTACTTGCATTCTCAAAGGAGACAGCAGCGCCATGAATGGTGTGTCTCCATGTCTCCTGATTGGAGGCCAGAGTGGACCACTGATGGTAGTCAATATGGCCAAAACTGAGGTATTGTTTCAGGGAGTCCTTGTATCTCCTCTTTGGGTCTCCTCTGTTGTGGCAGCCGGTGGCGAGTTCACCATAGAACACGATCTTAGGGAGGCAGTGATCCTCCATCCTGGAGACGTGCCCTGACAAGTGCAGCTGCATCCTCAGCAGCATGGCCTCAATACTGGTGACGCCTGCCTGTTCAAGGACGGTGATGTTAGTTATGTAGTCAGTCCAGTGGATGTTTAGGATTGTACAGAGGCAGCACTGATGGAAGCGTTCGAGGAGTTGCAGGTGGTGGCGGTAGATGACCCATGATTCAGACCCGTATAAAAGGGTAGACAGTACAATGGCTCTGTAGACGCTAATTTTTGTACTTTTCTTACCCCATACAGCACATATACAGCCCAGGCCCCAGCTACACTGAGACAGAGTTGTAAAATCCTACACTGGTTTTTGAGATTTGGATGGATGAAACCAAAAATTTCTACAGTATTGAGAATTTTTATTGATTACACAAAACCTGGCGTATATGAAGTGCACATCTTTACAAGCAGCTATTCACAAACAGTTTGCAATCCATTTATTACACTCAGACAACAACAAAAAAATGTAGATGTGTCCAGGTAACTAATGCATCTGAGGATTTGGGAATTTGTTTACAGACCCCAACATAAAAAGACAAACAATAAAAATAAAATAAAAATAAAATAAGGAGTAAAACAATTATTTGGCACGCATTATCCATTCAACTCCAATTTTCATTATTACCAATGACCATTATTAGTCTACATGCTTCCTAATTTGCACTCAAAATGGTTGTCTTTACACCACTTCTAATCCAAGATTGAGCAGAAGCAATGCTGTAGTAAGATCTCGTATCACTTAATGTCTCATATTACAACTTCCTTACATTTAGCAGCTATACAGCAATAGTCAGTAGTACATGAGGCGTTATGAATAATGAATAACTTACTACATTATAATTGCCAAAGTAAATGAATAAAGCACAATCTCTGTTCCAGTGTCCTGGCTTTTAAAGACTCTGTTCTCTTACTAGAGGGAGAAATGAAGACAAATGTTTGCAAAAGATGCAACAGCAGGACTATTGGGAAGAAAGCTGGGAACAACAAAAGCCATAAATGCATACATAGGCTTAATTACACAAGTGAGAAGAGCAACAAAATGGTGAGTCCAAATGTGAATCTGTTGGGGAGGAAAAGAAAAAACTCAGATACTTTGACAAGCTAAAGAGTGCAAGGTGATAAAGGTTTGCAAAGCAATTTAGAGCACCCAGAGAGGGGAAATTGTGACCAGAAGGATCTCCCTGCATCTGCATTTGGGCAAGTGGGTATTCTCTGATGGAAGTGCTCGTCTGAGTCCTTCCCACTATAAGACCGAACACTACTACAAGCCCACCTCCAAATACTTCTCAAGTTACTATTAAGGCAGAACAATGGTTCATACCACTTAATAAAATGGTTTTGGCGTATAAACAGTAAAATTTTCCACTTTACTTCTAGGTAAAATTCAGAAATAGTGAAACTTGGCCTTGGGCTGAGATCACCTCTCTCCATTTGCACTCTCCACAGGCAGAAGGCTGCTTCCACTTACAGCACCTAAAGGCAGAGGCTGGATATAGAGCACATAAATCTATGTCAAAATCCACTGAATGGAGCATATCCTGGAGCTGTGAACCACTTGTGACAAGCAGAGGTGGCTCCCCTCCCTAATTTGTCCATGCCAGCCTTGCTGATACCCACTGCAGCATGGAGAAAAACAAAGAAGAAAGGCAAGAGCAACCATAGTGCTATGTAGGACCTCAGCAGTTACTGCCACATTAAGAGTTACAACAGAAATACAGAACATTGCCCAAGAGCGGGGCTCTTTAACCCACATAAAAACAGTTTTCTGTACACTACACAGTCTGTGTAATAGATACATGTTATTAATATAAATAAAATACACCATTTCTAATTAATGGGATTTAGGGTTGGGGCTTTTTAACTTAACTCCCATGGTTTCCTTTTGAAACTTCTGCATATATTTTCTATTTTGAGGGGGGTTATAAATCCTGTTTTAATGTTTTGCTGTTTATGCAAATTTCCAAATATAAAGGCATATGGTGGCAAAGTGGCACTAACTATCTGCTTTTCAGCACACGTTCCTCTGCTATTACAAGAAAAGAAGGCCCGACGTAAAAGGAGGGGAAAGAAATGGAAAAAAAAGCAGTGTACAAACTGATACTCTGCATTAGCATAGTGTTGGTTTAGATTTCTTAGCTTTATTCTTGAACTCTGTTTCACTAATAGCTCTACTGGCTCCTGCAGGGCAACTGTGGATGCTCCTTCATGTCATAAGGTGGAGTGGATGCTCAAGTTTGTAATTATAGTTTTAAACTAGCAAAGAAAAGGAGAAAAATAAAGGAGAACTTTCTTTTTGAGTCAGAGGTTCCCGCTCACACTGGCAGCCTCACTGCGTGGGTTTCATGTATCCAGTTTGCATTTTGCCTGATAACGTAAAAGGCACATCATGCTATTCTAAAACAGCAGGATTATTTTCTCCATTCTAATTGATGAACAGCTGGGCTGTAATAGACTACAAAGCACAGCATCACTGATCTCTCCTCAGGCCACCCTAGGAACTGAACACTCCACGGGGAACCAGAAAAGAATGAAAGCTTAAAAAAAATAGAGAAAAAGGAAAAAAAGAAGAACAGACACCAAACATTTCAAAACATCCTCCTCTGGATTACTGTTATTATTTGACATCCCATTCAGCAATAATTAACTCCAATTTTCCCCACAGTAGCTCTGGTGTATGACATGACCCTAAACCAGCCACACATTATAAAAGCTAAATATCAGCATTTTTGAAAGTGAAATGTTTGAGTTCCTAATTGCTTGGCACTGCGCACCAGTGTTCACAACATTCAAGTCACTTCTGGGATCGTATGTTCCCTAGAACCTCTCTTCGTCCCAAGAAGCCCACATTAGCCATTCATTAATCCTCTGGAATTCATTATCTCCCCCTACATTCTACTTTATCAAAGTTATTATTATTATTATTACTTGCCTCACTATGGAATTGCAGCTCATGTCGATTTTTGCCTTGTCTGTTTTACCATGCTACCACAGTATAATAAAATAAACTGGTCTGAAAGCTTATCCAACTCAGTCTGATTTGGATTTCCAGTCAAAGGTTAAACAAAGGCAAGATTCAGGTTCAGGCTCACTGCAACTGCATCTTGCAGAGCCTTCTTGAAAGATTTTCATCCCAGTTGGAAGCTGGAAGCCTCTAGGATCACTGGAAATACTTGTGGGTTTTTTTGATAGATGGAAACTTCATAAACTTCACAGTGTTCCTGACATTTTCACCGTTTTGTGCTTCTAGAAATGATTGCTCCGTTTGCCTTCAAAGTGAAATAGGAGAGAGTCTCCCTTATATTTTGGAGACAATTTAGGAGCAAGCAGGAGGAACCAAGCCAATGCCTAAAAGATATGCTCTCCTTCCTATCCCTCACCAGCTTTAGTAGGGGAAGGTAAGACTCATAATCCTCATTTAAGACCCTTTCTGCCTTTCCTGTCTTTTCTGTGGGCATGAAAGTGTAAGGAATAGTTAAATGATGCTTCTTGTTGTATCAGTGAACCAGTTCCAAAAGCACAGGCTCAATTCAATCAAAATTAGTGACAAGAAAGCAATCTTGCCATTCTGCTCAGCAACGGAAAGGTTTTGTTCTTCTTATTTTCTGTTATTGGAAGTGATTTGCTGCATCTTTCCTATAGGTAAGCCGTGTGCTTATGTGTTCTTTTGTCTAGATAAGTGTTATCCTGTAAAATGAACACAATAAGACTTCTGTTTACCTTAATGTTATTTAAAAAAAAAAATCTCACAGATATAAGAAATCAATAACCATCCACAACAATTTACCAAGGATTCGGTCTGGGTAGAAAAATTCAAATTTTATTGATTTTTTCACAGGGAAAAAAAGCCAGTTGACAATAAGCTTCAACTAACAAAATGCCATGTGTACACAACTGGAAGGGACCCAGAAAGCCAGTTATTTAAAAACTGAGCTGCCAATTAAGAGAGGTAAGACAGGTTTGAATACAAAATCAGGCCCTGGACAGTGGCACGTTAATTAGTTTCCATGCCTCAGTTTCTCCATTAGCAATAGGAAGGTGAAAATGCTTATTTTGTGGAGACAGCAAAACTGTGAAGAATTTTAAAACTTACACCCCAGAGAGAAGTTTCATTTAGAGCAGCATGCCAGCACCCATAAGCTCTCAAAAAAAAGGTAAAATAAATGTGCTCACTAGGACAAATGGGATGCCAGGCTCATTTGGGATGTAATTTAAGGTGTTGATTTTAACTCACCAAGGCCTTTTAAGACTCTGACTACTCAAAGAGCCACCCTTCTTCTCACTTTTTAAACTGCTAAGTTCTGCTAAAGGGCACAAGGCAAAAACCCCATGATTAAAGGTCGGTTGTCTGCCAAATGAGAAACACCAGTGAAGAGGCTGCTCACGGCTCCACTTGTCTGAAGGGCCTTGGGCCTCCAAGCAGGCTAAAAGATGCATTAGTTTTTTATAAAATCATGTGTTATAATGGACTGAAGGGTTGCTATTGGGTTTTCTGATCTGGGAATTTTTTAATGGTAGCTTGCAAATTTCGTTGAGATTATTAGCAGACGTGGTCAGCTTGTTAATTTTTTTCTATTTGCATTGTTAGTTTAAAGTGATTTGTTCTTGCTCACAGTATAGTGCAATAAGCACATTTCAAAAATTATTTGGGAAGAGTAAATAACGAAATAAGTTTCATATGAGAGCAGAGCAAAGCACAAGACATTTCCCACATCTACCTCTTCAGTTTTCTCTTCAGCTTCATTTGTGCTTATGCAGCCCATTTCTCATCCCAACTGCATAAGGAGTTCAAAATAAACTCTGGACGCACCATATTGGCTCGCATCACCCTTCCTTTTCAGCAAACACACAAAGGAGACTTTGAAGATCTGATAACCCACAGTAAATTTTTGTATTATATGATTGAATATGTAATTCTTGGAGCAAAGCAGTCTGGTGCAGGATGCTAATTCAGAAACCTGTTTCCTAGGTCTGGACTCTTAGTCGTAAAACTTCTATCCCAGTTATGTCAAGCGGTGGTGGTAGCCTGGGCTGGACATGACAACCAGAGAAAAGAGCACACGCGTCCAGGAAGCGTCAGCAAAAAGACCCACAGGAATATGGTCAAGTGACAGCAGCTGGCTGTCAAAAAACAGACACGACAACGCCAGAAGAGCTGGGTGAAATATAGGAGTGGACTAATCTTGACCTCTCAGCAAGGCTGCTGTTTAACCCAGCTGAGGGGCATCATTGGGCTGGATCTGAATATGAGACCGTGGTCCAGAGCAAATCTGGTCGGGTTTTGCTGTTGGCTATCCTGTCATCAGTGTAGGAGAAGCTTTCCTGAGTCCTGGCTAGAAATTGTAAGCGGATTGTACACACTCTTCATTACAGCAGTTTGGTCAAATTTGTGAATGAGGCAGTGAAATTGGTTTTGTTCTGTTTTGCAGGTGTCCGGTGAGAGCTTCAGGGGACTCTGGCTCACAGCGAGTAAACACAGAGTGTGGCACCTGCCAGGCCACACAGAGATTTGGTGGTTTCCCCTAATTTCATTTTAAAAATAAATTAGATAGGGTTTACTACCAAATATAAAGAAATCATTTTCAAGTTCCCCAGACATCCTATATCTTGTCTGAATAGGGAAGGGTGAAAAAAGACAAACACTTGCTTTTAAATTTCTAGAGTCAGAAGGCAAAACAAAGTTTTGAATACAGACAATTCACCTGATTTATTTTCAAATGGGCCCCTGAGGTAGGAGTCAAGTCCACAGGTCTATTGAGAATCCAATCTTTTTCTATGGGTTCGTGCTACTGTGTTGTGCTGGGGTCAAAATGAAAAAAGTAATTTCTCTAAAATACCGTGTCTGTGACTCCACATTTCTACTAAAATCCTGAATAAAGCACATACACTTCATTAGAAAAGCCCTGCACACAAGGGGAAAAGAAAATGGGAGAGATTTCTCGGAGAAGTGAGCCGACTCATGTCCTTGTAGTTGTGACCAATATTTTGACAGTGGTGTAGTAATTAACCTTGCAAGAGTACTGCACTCTACTCAGTATCACTGCATTTCTGCTGTGACCACTATGAAGTGCTTTTTTGTGAAAGGAAAGAATGAATCTAAGTGGGAAAATTACTGGAACGAGAGAGGAGCTCTAATGGCAACCTTGGCATCCTGCAATTTCACACATTAAAATATATTTAAAAAAAACCCACCACTACTACAGCGCTTGTTGTATAAGGCTAAGCTTTCTACTCTTCAAACTATTAATAAGGGCTTCCCATTGAGAAGACAAATACATGCTTGATGCATTTTTAATCCTGTGCCAATACATTTGACTAAAGCTGTTTGCTGTTTCAATGACAGGATTTAACTTGCCCTTCTGTATTCAACATTTCTGATTATTAATGACATTTAGAAAACACAGACAGAGGCTGTAAAAGTTATGTTCTGGTCAATGTTTTCAAAAGTAAAAAGATTAGCAATTAAAGGGCCAGATCTTTATACGGTAAAATTAATCATTTAACAAAATAAATTTTAACCATTTAGTGGATGCAATGGAATCACTACCATACCAAAGAAAAATATCATCATGTCCACTGCTAGAGATCCCAGGTGCCAAATGAAGGCAAAAAAATTCAGCCTTCTGAAATCATACATGAATGCTATATAGACAGTCTGTATATGTAAAAGTCCAGAACCATATTTCAAGATCCTGATTGATCAGAAAGCACTCTTCTCTGTAGTTTCTACTGTAAATATAACCCATGCTTAAATGAAATCAGAAATGAGTCAGAGACCATTGCTGAAATGTAAACTACTTTTTTCTTTTTGAAGATCTCTAAAGTTCCAAACAGTTTCTCCCCTAAATTTGCCAGGAGCATTGCTTTGAAGAAAAATAAAATGGCACTGGTATCTGTAGTGAGAGGACCAATATAAGGATCACATTAAGTTAATTTTTTACTGCAAGAAATGGAAAAAACCTCCCCTTTCCCCCAGACTGATTATTATTTTGTTATTTAAGTGATAATGTAAACCTAAGGTTAAAATGAAATTACATATACTGATGATCTCCCAGTGACCTCCATTGTGCTGTTCCATTACAGCATATAGTAATAATACGCTAATAAAACGCACACACTTATGGTACTGTCAGGCACCGACGCAAATCAAACAGCACAGGAGGCACATTACTTTTGTTTTAACCACTAAAGGCTTCAAGAAATACAATATGACAGTCAGAAGAAAGCAGGCTTGGATTTTCTAAAGGTACCCAGGAGTGGCACTGATTTGTGTTTTCTTTGGTATCCTTTTTAAAAGGCCTTTCGCTGTGCCAATATAATACATTCAAATCCTGACCTTTCTCAACACAATGAAGACACTCCGTATATCTTACTGTATAACACAGGGAATCAATACTGTATTTTACTAAATGCGAGTTAATTTTACCTAGGGAAGGAAATTACTGCTCTTAATACTAGAATTCTTTTTTTTTTGCCTCCTCCGAGTCAGTGAGTTTCAGGTTTGCCAAACCCTATCACTGTTTAAAAAGGGGTTTGAGAGATTTTAATAGCTAATAATAGGAGGAAACATAAAAGGACAAATCCAATTTAAGTGAAAGGGTTCCTGTGTAAGCATTACTTGTCAGTCTTTGGTCGTACTGTATAGGGACCAGCTACAGAGCAGTGGCAGCAAAGAAATATAAAGTCCAGATTTAATTCTGATACAGAGAAATACAATTTCAAAACCGGACGTCTTATCATAGGCATGTCCCATTGGAGAACTCATTTCCCTAGCAAAAGGCTGTCACTGCCATTATGTTGTACAAGGAACCAATTTACTACTACAGCTAAACAGGGTTACTGGTGCTGTTGGAACTTAAGCATTTGAAGTTATCGCTAGGAAAAAAAAAATAGCATTTCAAATGTCAGTGAAATGGGAAGGTATAATTGAAAAGTATCAATCAGAGAAGCAAAAGGGTTTAGAAGGCTAAGACTGCAGTTTCAGTACTGCCTTTCCCCCCACTTCCTCTTTTTATTTCTTTAAGATTCTCTATTTCCTTTTCCCTTTCACATGCAAGTTCAGATTTAGTTCTGTAAAAGAAAAGATTTTGGCTTGATACGTGTCTTGTGTCAGACATGAATTAAATTTTGATCATTTTCTTCTACATTCTAGTGACCATAGTTTCACTAAATAAAACTCTCCTCTCATCCCGCATCCAAAGCTGTCAATCTGGGAGATATCTAAATGAATGAAACAAAGCTGATTTGAATTTTGCTTCGTTTATTTGTCTTCTTTTAATTTTTTTCCCCTCTTTCTAAAACAAGCACCATCTATCCATTCACTTGTATCTCCCTTTTTTAATGGGAGCTTTTCCCCCATCCCAGGTAGAGAATTAGAGAGTGGACAAACCTTTGAGCTCCCAGGGTTTGAAAAGTACAGAGAAATGACCTATAAAATAAATGGAATTAATTTCGTTTCAGAATATCCTTCTCGTGCCACTACTGCTAACTTCCACACAGAACAGGAGTTGCCTTTTTCAAACTGCCTCATGATTACTTGCTCCATTTTTTGGTATTTTATCCTGAATCAAGGTGTGGCAATATTCGGAGCATGTTTAGGTTATCTCAGAATAATAAAGCTGGATTTAAACAATCTGCATCTCATATGCAGAATATCAAATTTTCTTGCATTATTGCTTTCCTTTACTGTGCATAGCAGATAGAGGGGCCTTGGAAAAAACAGCTTTCAGTTAAGAGGTGATTAGCAAGACAGAGCTGGTGTATAGCCATGCTAAAACTTGGTCATTTTACCTCTTCAATAAGTTGTTAAATTGCATGTAGTAATTTATCTTTTTAGTCCAGCGTCACTGCCCAGGTCCCAAGGACATCAGTTGCTCTGAAATACCAGCTCTGCTTACTGGTGTTGATAATAAAACAAATCTATCCATTGCTTGCTACAACTCTGTGCAAGCAAAACTACACAAGAAATTCCAGTTCAGAGCACTGGCTCTTCTTCACATTTTGAGTAAGCTTTCACCGGCTAAAAAGAGGTATAAAGGTGATGTTAGAAAGCTCTGCTATGGTAGTGTACTGTATTGTGAGCACATCTATTTACAGAGAAAAGAACTTCAGCCCTCTGCTTCACAGCAGGGAGATGAGATCTGTGAAAAGAGTCAGGCTGTAGATTTGTGGTGAGGAGGAACAGAGCCCCCATAGACGACATCCTCCCCTTTCCACAAAATTATTCCAATGTTAGGGGAAGAACTGTACTCTGCATTTCTACTGCAGCTGGCTTTTTTATAAAAAAATAGAACAGTGAATAGGAATTAATTTTATTATTATTTAATAATTATTTTATTATTTATTGTTATTCTTAGAGGTTGGGGAGTTTCAGAAAAATCTATTAGGAGTGGGCCCTGTGTGTAGAAACAGAAATTTTCATCTTCGTGGTGCTTATGATACGGTTTGAAAGAGGCTGAGGGTTTGAGCCGAGGCTAGAAGAAAGGCACACTGCAGAGAAAGTTGTGAGTCTTCTTTAGAGTTTTTTTAAACTTCTCTTATTTCAGAAGTAATTTTACCTCGCACAGAAGATCTTCATCCACATTAGAGTGCAGATATATTCCTCCTCCACCACCTTTCTGATGAATTTCAAATTCAAATAATTTAACGGCTAACAGCCAGCAATTGTTCTTTATATTAATAGAAATACATGGTCTCTTTTGAAGTTCAGGTAGTAATTCAGTTCTTAAAATTCTTCTGCTGTTTATAAATGATTTGAGCAGGGATGTCATAGCTTTTGATGCATCATTACAAGCCATCTACAGTTGCATCTCTTATTCAACTGGAAGCAACTTTTATATACTTCGAATCAACCGTTGTGCTAACTTGAACCACTGAGTTGTCAACTTTGTTTATTTTGTACCACAGGTTCAAGGTATTAATTACAACCAGGTATTAAGTACATCATGTGTCCATCTCAGGAAATTAGAGAGAATGATTGTGAGAAAACAGCTTTTTGACTTAAAAACATTCAGGGAATTAAATTTTTTTGTGCTAGAAAGTATGAAGTTTTAGAGATAATCCCTAGTTCTTCAACACTCTCCACATCTCAGTTGATTGAAACAGCTGCAACAAAACAACAATGTGGGAAATTTTAGTAGGAAAAAACCCAAAACAACGAACTTAATTTCATATAATATAAAAAAAAACTAAATAGAGGGAAAGTGCTTTTGCAGTGAGAGGCAGTTGTGCAAATCCCTTGCAGATAGACTTCTCCTGACATAAAAGCTCCCTTTTCACTATAGACTTAGGTGATTTGCTACCACATCCTAGAGTGCCTTGATTCTCCCACTGTAGTAAAAAGTGTGAAAATTTCTTAAATCTGATTATCCTTCATGAGGGTGAAGAGCTACAGGTCAGTCAGGTACCCCTGCCCACAACTATTTCGGTCACACAGGCAATGAGGGGCAGCTACCCCATGTCACTGCACTTAGACAAACGTGAGCCAAAACCTGATCCTTGTTTTCAGAACAGCTTACAAAAAAACTCAAGGAACAAAATGTGGTCACCAGGAAGATATTAATAAAGAGATAAAAAGGGAGGGAGATGAACTAGGCTGTTCACTGACGATTTGCTATCAAAAAGAGAAGCTAATTTACAAATAGATATTTTAAACAGCCTGTCCAACTCTGAGCTGAGAATAGTGATATTTCTTAAATACAGTGAGCAGCCACTCGGTAAGGCAAAGCCTGTGCTTCTCTGATGCTACCGTTTTGGGTGGGGGGAGATAGGATAGCAATAATACTTGGAGAATGTTTCTTTCCCTTTAAAGAAAAGGTCTCTAGGAAAGGAATATCTCCCCATCTTATCAGCTCTCCAACCATTTCTTGTCACCAGATGAACACTTGAGAGTCTACTCCGAAAGACAAAGAAATACACATGCTTTAAATACAATAACTCATTAAAAAATAAAGAAAATGGATGCCAGACTTTTCTTCCTAGAATAAAAGGAATCAACTAGTTTTTAAAACAAAACTGGAAGAAAGGGAAATTAAGAAAAAAAAAAAAAGCCAGAGGGAAAAACCAACAGGATTAATATTGATGCAGCTATGGCACAAGCAAACAGACAGGCAGGGACAAGATTGCATCCAACCTCCAAAACACATGTAAAGTTGGAGCTAAAATGTCATATGCATATGCAATTTATATGCAAAAATCTTTTACATAAAGCTACTAACTGCCAAGTCTTCTTTCACAACTTTTTCGAGACTTGCAGGAACTCTGGGATTTTATATTCTCCCTCCGTCACCTTACTGAAGGCACGACTGTCTGCAAAGAACACGGAAACTTTCTTAAGGCCATGGTATTAAATTCCTCCTTACATTGCTGGGCTGGTGGCTCAGCAGGAAGACCTATTTTTTCCTTGTGTTCAAGCAACTTCCCTGGCAGTTATTGCCTGCAACAGACTGTAGGGAAGTTGCCAACATTTAGAAGCTCTGATGATGTGAGCCAACCTTAGACTAATAATCTTTTTATCTCAATATAAGTGGAAGAATTACATAAAAATAGACAATTTTTAACAGTATGGTATTCTGTTATGAGAGAAGGCTAAATAACACGGGTGCCATATGAACATCTTTCTCCTATCTACTGCACCTAACTTTAGCATAGTCCATATGTCTATCTGTCTGATAGCTGAACTTAGTGAAATAACACAAGGTTAGAAAAGAGAGCTCTAAAGCTCAGCGCCTCCAAACCTTTCAAGGTGAAACACCTATCAGTCATAAACATATTTTTTTTTCACATAACCCTCAAAATCAAAACCAATTAGCAAGCGCACTAGAATATTACATGGGAAACCCAAACACATTCTTAAGAGTCCAGGAATCAGGAAGAATAGTGTTGTCAGGCATTTACTACTCTGTTATGCCTCTATCTTGAGACATGCAAAGAGCTCCTGCAGTCAGCTCTGAAGAAAACTTCAGGAGGACAGCGTAGGATGGGGAAAAAAAACTCAGAAAACTCAGCCTTGCACACCCAAGTGAGTCAGTGGCCAGCACTGGGATGGCGTATGGAGGAACTGGAAAAAAGTCTTTAATTTCCAATTTATTTTAAACTCAGGCAGAGCAGCTTCCTTCAGACAGGAAAGATGGGCAAAGCCACCAGAAGGAGACAAGCAGACAATGGTTTCACAAACATTTTGCTTTCTCTGATCATCTCCGTGGCTATTTTACATTGTCAGGCTGCTTAGCAAGCGCACATGAACATTTCCAGAGCAGAGGCTCTGACATCTCTGCTCCCAGCAAACAGTTTAAATGTTGGCTTTAAATTCCTTAACAGATTCCAGGCCATCATCTTTTTTAATTAAATGCAAAAAAACTATGTTAATGCAACGTTAATGTTGAGATTGTCATTGGACAGATGTCAAGAAATTCAAAGTTATGGTTCCCACAGCAACCATAATTTAGCGACCCCCTCCCCCACTTCCACAACCACCCTCCTGAAACATATCAGGCTCAAATCGTACAAGAGGCACCACTGTGAGGGTAAGCTGTGAGAGCCAAAAATTGTGTGCGGGACCTCTTGGGGCTGCTGCAGATGGGGTGGGCTTTGCCTCAGGCCTCTTGCTGGAGGAGAAAGCACTGCTAGTGGAAGCACTGGGACAGTAGGGCCCCTGCCTAAAGTAATCTTGTGTTGTGGGTGTAAACTGGGAGCTACTTTCATAGAATCACAGAATGGTTTGGGGTGGAAGGGACCTTAAAGCTCATCCAGTCCAACCCCCATGGGCAGGGACACCTCCACCAGCCCAGGCTGCTCCAAGCCCCTTCCAACCTGGCCTTGGGCACTGCCAGGGAGGGGGCATCCACAGCTTCTCTGGGAAACCTGGGTCAGTGTCTCACCACCCTCACAGTAAAGAATTTCTCCCTAATGTCTAGTCTAAAACTAGATATGTAGAATCTTTCACCCCCTTCAGCACTGTATCCACCAGCATAAGCTGATCTAGCATAGATCAGCTGTACAGTATAGTTCCAAAAATTACCTGTGTAGCTCATGTGTAAGTATTAAACCCAATGCTGAAAGGAACCAGCTTATAACACAGCACAGCCAGAAATGCAAACGTATCTCTGTAGCCACCACAGTCAATACCACATAAGAGAACTATCCTTTATTCATCCCAGGGTGTAGTACACGTCATCACTATGCACCAGAGTGAACACTGAAACACAACATACAAAGGGCACAAACAGTAATTTCCAGTGAGAGAACAATTTTCACAGCACAGCAACTTACACATTACTTCTAAAAAGAAGAGCTTGGATACTTAAAATATAATGTAATGTAGTGCAAAAAATCATAAGCTGAGTATCAATACTGGTTTTCTGATATTTCATAATTATTCTTATATGCCATTTCAACTCCTCAAAATTCAATACACTAAAATGTTTAAAGTCCACTCAACCAACAATCTCATCACCTCTCTGTTAATATCTCCTAGTGCTCCACAGGTCCCAGGTGTCCTTCTTTTAAACTGTCTAACTGCAGTTAACCTGATGAAGTTAGCTAAACAATTACCCTCAAGATGTACTTTGAAGTTTGCTGCTTAACCTTCAGACCTGTAAAAGCACTTACATTCATGAAAGTATATATATTTTTGTCAACTTTATCACTTTTCCTACATGGCTCCCTCCAGCCCTAGTTGGAGGTATTTTGACAGACTATCACAAGCTTTGCTTCTGCCATTCTGTGCATGCCTTTTTTGAAGTCTGGGAGCCTTTGAATGATTCTGCATTTAATCGCAAAGCCAGTGAGTTATATCAATCCACCGTTAAAATGGTTACCGCATCATACCCAGCCAGGTCCTCATCTGAGTGGAAATGGTGAATTTCTAGGTAAAACACCATGAGAAAAAGATATTTTAACTGCTGTGTGTCTTATATTTTTTTGCCAGTCTGGGCTTTACGAAGCTTGCGCAGAGCTTTCGCAATGGGTCCTTTCTTTTTCCTACGAAGCACTTGGCTTGTGTATGGGATGGGAGGAGAAGGTGACAGAGAGAGAGAGGAGAAGGAAATCATAACCTGTAGGACGTCCATCAAGTGATTTAGGTCTATACATATGACTGTGATTTTGCCTTTGAAAGATTAATCAAGTAATGCTGCCAACCCTCTTTCCTCTCAGACACTTCTTTTACTTCAAGCCTGTCGATAGCTTAAAAGTTACATTACATCTTCTCCAGTGTTAGTGCAGCAGTTTCCCATTTGAATTCATATTCAGTTCATATTTGTGGAAGCAGGAAGGGCTCTTTACTTTACTTGATAAATGGTAACATCTGGCTTTGTGATGGGCCATCACCAGCATGTTTAAAGAGCTGCTGACGCTTCAGGGAAAACTTGGTAAAACATTTCATTTAGAGGCAATTCTAGTTATTTATTCTATTTTCTGTATTCCTCCTCCTCCACTTTATGATAGGGACATTTGCATGAAAACAGACTGCAGCTCCTGAAGCTTGCATCTTCAAGTTATATGCGTCTTCACATAATGATTTTTCATCTGATGTCCTGTGACGTTTGTGTCACAGTAATCATATCCATAGCAACCATTTATGATGTCATAGAAAATCAGAGTTTCTGGGAAGGGTAATGAATAGGGCATAATGGTATTAAATAGCCAAACTTTATAAAGCAGCGAAATTTGTTAGAATTTTGTAGCAGAAAACAGCATTGTGCAATTGCTGCTCTATAACCACACACAGGACTTGACCTTTTCTTTTGGTTACAGAAATGCAATGAGCTAAACATTCCTGGAAATCAGAATATTTATGTAACTGCTTTAACCTGTCCGTATAGATATCTTTAGCAAACGAAAAAATGAGTAGGCAGTTTCAAAATCCCATTTTTGCACATTCTCACAGGAAGCTTCTTTCCTTGAAGTAGCAGCAGGTCAAATATAGCCAGAGGTGTAGACACTACGAACATGGATTTCCAAAAGCCAAAATAAATTTTTTACTCTTACATGGTTTCTTCAAGTTTTGTGCAGTTTTGTGTTGAATATTTGTAAGCAAATTTCTTAAGCATATGTTCAGTGGCTTAGCCATAGCTGGAGATCATGAATAATTACCAGGAACACAATATGAGGACGGAGATCTGGCCCAAGCTTTAGAAGCTTGATTTATTTACTTACTGTGTGTAAAGGCCAAAACATTCTTATTCCATGCACGAAGCAAAATTAAGCAAAGATCTTCATCTCTATGATGTTAACTCTGCACTTCATCCATCAAATAGGCGTGGAGCACAAATTCTTCTCTTAGGTCACTGCTGGAGAACATCAGTTGCAGGAAGTCCACTGCTGGGGATTGCATTAACATATCCAAAGGTACAAGGGTGGATGAACTGAGGTTCTTCACGGTGAAAGAACAGTTATGAACTTTTAGGTACTTCCCAGGAACCGCTGTAGGGATAGAAATGTTGTTAATGAGTCCCGTGGTCTGAGCACTCATCCCTCATCCTGTAATTGCACAGGCAGCAGAGTCCATGCAGAGGGCGGTGGGTGCAGTTCTTGCCTGACCCTTATGTTTTACAGCCTCATCCAGAGAAAGAAAACACAGCCTCAGCCACGGGAGACCACTCTTGTCACCATATTCCTAGAAGCAGATACAACTGCAGCTGAGCTTAGCCTGAAGTTTGATATATATTGCAACTCTTCTCATCTCTGCTCCCAACTGCACCGTCTGGAAATGCCCATTTATGCACTTATATATGTTATTATAATGTGCAAAAACTTGGAATTGAAAAGAAGGTAAATAGTGTATCTTTATGCTATGCTACATTTTCTAGAAGTGCAATTGAAATATCAATCATTCCATTCTGGCTGCATTGATCGGTAATTTTCATTTTGTAATTTCAAATAAAGCTTCTCTCCACAGCCGCAACGGCAGCACTTTCCAGCATATAACTTCAGTTCATTTTAGCTTCATGACTTAAAGATCTTCTCTCCCCATCATTCTTGCACATCTTTTAAGTGGTAATTCCACTTTTCCAATTATATGACTGGAACATGCCAAGTAAACAGGCACCTTTTCCTAGAGCCACAACATCAAACTAACGAGCAAAGTCAGAGCAAACAACAGCTTGAGTTCAGTCCTTACACTCCCATTGTAGCTCTCACATTTAGACTTTGGATTTACAGAAAGAGAGAGAGGCAGACAGCATATATGTGTGTGTATATAAAGATATTTAGATGCAATAAAAGCAAACCTTAAATAGTATTAATGAGAGTGATAGTTCAATCTGCATCAATTTTCAAGAAAAGGGGCTTGTGAAAGAATAAAAATGTTAGGGAAATGAGATTAAAAAAAAATAGAAGAAAATACTCTAAGTGGCTGGAGCCAGAAGTCAGCCATGTTCAAATCCCAATTTCTCACATAGCCCCAGGCAAGTCACTTCTCTCTGTCCCTCAGTTTGCTCGTCACTAAAATGGGAATCATAACCACTTAATTCAACAGGCTGTTGCAATGACATAGAAAGTAGTTGCTCTTTCAAAAGCTGTGAGCTCTCCTAATGAAGGGCTCCTTTGACATAGAAAGAATTCGTAGAGGGAAATTACTAAAGTAAGAGTAAGGCTCATTTTGATTAGCTCTGACCAACAGCTTTCTCTGATAGCAGGTTTGGTTTACACATAAAAGCAGAAAGTTCTTACAAAACTGACTGGAAGACTGACTGAATCAAAGGGAGCGAGAGTGACACTGTCAGGATCGGTATTCTGCTTTTTAAAATTATTCCTATTGTATTTAAATACCGAGTACCAAAATACTTCAGGCACATTAGAAATATTCAAAACAAAGAGGCTTCAGAGAAGCTTTACAAATGACAGTAAAGCTAAATTGAGGAACCAAGACAATATCGCCTAAAAGCTCCATGAATCCTGCATAAGAGACCATGTTACTAAATTAATTATAATACATATGCAACATTTTGCATGTTATTTATGTTACAGCAGCACTTTGGGATGCAACTATGATTCAGGCCACGCAAGGCTGGGTGTTGTGCTTAGCATACAGAGTGAAAAAAAACAACTTGAAGAGCCATCTCTGAGGTGGACAAAGGGAAGGAAGAGGAGAGGCACAGAGGGAGCTGGAGGGACTTGTGACTCCTCGCACAATAGCAGAAGCCAGGCACTTTGGTCTTCCAACCCATCTGGTTAGGAGGTCATACACACACATTCACACACCCTTTAAGAATGCATTCTGATGATGGTTGCACACCCATTTTTGACATATATTCACAAAAGTTCAGTTCTAAAAATAGAAAAAAAATGGTGCAAGCTACACATTCATGGGAAAAAAAACCACAGTTCAGACAGAAATCATCAGCTTATGTCTTTCATGGACCATTGTGTTTTCACAAAGCCAATCCGCATAAACACATAATAAGTCATGTCCTTTTTCTACTGAGGCAAGGGAGCACAGGAACAGACCCCCAGTCCCAGCTCTGCCACCTGCCTTTTTGATAACTTTGGTCACATCAGCATAATACTCATCACTTCCTCCCCAGCCTTTGAGTCTGTGTCATCTACTCAGATTATATACTACGTAGGGGTTGACTACTACTTGGAAGTCTTGGGACTTCCAAGCATCAATCTGATGCCATCACTACCACCATTCACTACCAGTGCATGCGATAGGAGCAACACCAGTCAGAGACAGACTCCCAGTCATTAATATTTGGATTGGCCTGACTTGCAGTCACATTGCTTCAGCCTCAGCCACTTATACCCACATTTTTATTTCCAACCTGCTTCAAGAAGTGCTGCCCAGATTGTTTTTTCTGCTTAGCGAGAAAGTCCACAGACAAACAGCTTCACAATAGAAACTGCAGTGGAAAGACTATGAGAGAAAAACATGACTTACAGGGGTTATCACTGTATACACACACACCAAAAAAATAAATGTTTGGCCTCATTAAGAGTGGCTGAAATTGGAATTTCCAAGTTTCAGGATTCATCCTCCTGCCAACTTACATGAAAAATGCCTGATGCATATGTTTGAATAAATGGCAGTACACTGCCCACGTCAGATGTTGTATCATATCAGGGAAAGGTAGCCAGAAACCCAGGTTGCAGGGCCTTTCCTCAGACTGTGCACAGCATCCCTGAACAGAGAGGTACCACCTGAGTCCAGGACAGCAAAAGCATCCCAAAGATATAATAGCACCTTGATAGAAGACGACAACAGGATTCTGGGAGCATAAGACTTTCCATCTCTGGAGACATTGAAAACCCACCTGGACGCATTCCTGTGTGACCTAGTATAGGTGATCCTGCTCTGGCAGGGGGGTCGGACTGGATGAGCTTTTGAGGTCCCTTCCAACTTCTGATATTCTGTGATCCTGTGACTTCCCACTCATTAGCAACTCTGGTGTGATCTTGCACAGGACCGTCTCCTGGGGGACTTCAGCCATGGGCAAGGCTGCACCCAAAACTGCATGTCAATTCTGCTCTTCTTTGTGTATTAAAGGACCTGCTACCCTACAATTCCCTCCCAGAATCCAGCGACTCCCACTGACCTCAAACCCTACCCATTCTGCTTCTCTCCCCAAACTTTTCTACTCCTCTTTTCCTTGCTAAAGATACCTCTAGGCAGCAATGTGCAGAACTGCAACAGATACACCATGGAAATCTGGGGTGGCCCAGAGACCAGCGAATAATGACAGCCTGGCCTGGGCTGCTAGAAGAATCAGAGGTTACAGAGGTAAGGGGTCCTGAGCAGGGGGTGCATGCTGTGGGCCAGCCTGAAGTGTCCCTGTGCCACCAGCAGCCCTCAAACACAAGCTACAAGCTAAAAACTAGTAAGTACAAAAGCCCCTGCCTTCCTGTAAGGAATTGTAACCTACCATTGAAGTTTTCCTCAAAGTAATGGCATACTACCATTAATCCTCTTCAAAAAATATGATAATAGAGAAAAGTATGATAATAGACTTATGGGAGTTTGAACTATTATTGTTATAAGAAACAAGAATAAGGAGGAGGACCTTTACACTGCAGCAGGAGTTTCCTCACGGTCACACAGCCTGAGATGAGGCCAGAACAAGTCATGCAGCTCCTTTGAAGACACCTAGAGGGAAGTTTTAACTTTAACAGTAGTGCCAGCACCTCCTGCCATGCCACCACTGTGAGGGAAAAGGCCTGCAAGGCAGAGTCCAGTTGAGGGCTAAACCCTCCCCACTTTTGCTCTTTCTTTCAAAATTTGGCTTATCCAAAGGTAGGAAAATACAATTAGTGGCTTGTATAGACCAGGTGGATTCTATATTTTGCACAAAATTTCATTCAGTTTGACCATCACTGGCAGCATCCAAATGACAAAATCTATTTCCCTCAGCTGAAACAAGAATAAATATTTGTTTACTTAATGCACAAAGAAACTGAAGATAGCAAAGCTGAGTAGTTTTGCAGGCTACAGCACATTTTTACTGAAAGAATTGAAGAAACCAGTTCCTCTGCAACCAATGCTAGTAATGACAAGACTACATGTATTGATCATTTTTTAAAATTTAAACTTTGGCTTACATGAAATATATATGAAATAAACTGAGTCGAGAAACAAATAAAACATGCCCAGAGCCACAAATGGTCCTTTTGTTGTTTGTTTTCCTGAATTTTTTTCCCCCCACTTCCCATCTCTGCGGTGTCTGCCTGCAATGATTAAGTTGACAAATGAAGTTCTGACAACTAATTAAATTGAAAATAGCAGATATACTGTGACAGCGATCTCTCTCTCCCTCATACATCACCAGTAACAGCGACTGCGCGTTGCTCTCCCTGCGCAGCTATCTCCCAGCCCAGTGGCACAAAGCACAGCAGCTGACCTACGCCGAGGTGGGAGGGAGGGAGATGGTGTCTCCTTTTGCATACCAAGAGAGAAGAGAAGGAGACTTTAGTGCTCTAACTATTGAAGCACTGAGGAGACATCGACTTCAACTTGTCCTGCTTTAGCGTGGCTGAGGTTGGTTTGCCTTCAAGGACACACCTCGTAGCCCTGGTGACAGTGGATCGATGTACGCTGTATACATGTGTATAAGGTCTTTTTTTCTCATGTCAGCCCCACAGGTCTGCTCCTGAGCTCCCACGGATTCCATCAGTTCTGTACTGGGCAAGAGGTGGGCACTGCCTGGAGAAGCAATTGCAGGAAACCTTTGTTATCCATTGGGACAGCAGTGTAGGGGTTGCTTGCCTTCCAAGAGCACAGGGAAGGAAAGAAACACTTGGGCTGCAGTCAGTCCTGCTTCCACCACCTAGACTTTATGGTCTTTTCTAACAATGCCTCAAACTATCTACTGTCCTAACAGTTTTTCTTGTTTTGTGGCATTTTATTTCTTCACCCTTGGTGCAGATCCTTTCATCTCCATAAACAGCAGAAATTTGAAAGCCACTCTGTATGCTCCGATTTTAAAGAAATACTTGATGTATATGAGCTGTGAAAATTCTAATCCAAATCATCTCTGAAATTTATGACTTATAGCCAAAGATAAATTTATTCAACTGTTCTTGTTGTAATTCCTGCTTTATTGGGATGGTCTATGGATTGTCTCTCAATATGCTGTACAGGAGAAGAGTCTCACAGCTAAAAAAATAAAGGTATTCAAAGTAAAAATGCCAACATATGTAGTTAGCCTAATAGGCCATACACATGTACAAAAATGCAAAGATATTTTATGAATGGTAGTAATACAATTTGTGTTTGCTTTTTAATCACCTGAGGTTTTCATTTTGTCCTCATTTTGGGTTAGTCAATTTAATTTCATTATTAAGTATTCTTTTAAATAATTATCTTTCTGGATTCTTTTCTACTTACACTGAGCCACGCATACATTTCTTTCCTCATGAGACAAAATATTTCAACAATATTTTCCAGTATTTCTGAAAGGGACAAAATTACAGCCAGATCAGTCCGGCTTTCATGTTACTAAATTGACAACACCAAGAGCAATGACAGAATAAAAAGCTGTTACCAAATAAACCAACTCTCTCTGGCTGTTTTTAATATTTGTTTTAGAGAATTTCTGGAAAATGTAAGAACTAACCAGCTTAAGCTTTGTAGAATATAATTTCTATTTATTTCTAGCAGGTCCCATCTAACAGAAGCCTTCAGTGAAGTTTTGGAAGCATTTACATACTCTTAATAAATCAAAGTGCAGAGTGATACATAATCACTCTGACTGGAAGCTCTTTGGGTCAGCAATTATTTTTTAATTCAGTGTTCAACCAGAGCCTCACACAACAGGAGCTGTGGTGGGCATCCAAAGCAATCTAATGACCAACATAATCCAAGCATGTTTTAGGAAACTATCAACTGAAAGAAGTTGCTGAACTGTCTGCCTTTTCCTTCCCCCTCTTTTCAGTCTCACAAGAGCAATGGACTCCTTTCAGTCCAGAGAAACTTTTGCTGATACATGGAATGGAAAGTTGACAAGACAGCCTGACCCATCCATGAAAAGTTAGGGAAGAGTCCATGCTGTAAAATGCTCCCAATCTTCCTCACACCTCTTCCCAACCAATTTAGTTTGCCTCACTCCTCTGCATAGAAACATACCTTGCCCTTTATTCTCCCAGTTTCAAGGTTATACTCAAACACGTACTGGAAGATAAAAGCTTTAAATAATGTACATTCTCTCATTGTCCTTTTCATCGCGATCACAGGTGCATGACCTCATCCCCAGCACAAAAAGCTGTTGTCATGGAAACAGCTCAGGATGCCAACTTGACAACAACTGACATTCAAACCAGGAGGGACACCTTGTCTCCTGCCCTCCCCCACCAAACCAGTGCATTTCAGTAAGGGCCAAATTTGCTGTGTTTATTCCTCACCAGGCCCAGGACATGCTCTGCTGTGGGGAGGAGGTGCAGGTGGCTCTAGCCACACACACACCATATACTGCACCCCAAAATCTGCCTTGGGAAAACAGCGTCTGACACCACAGCCTGATCAAGAGAGCCGGGAAGAGTATCTTTTGCTTTCAATGCTTAGCAAGATGTGGTAAGGGAAGAGGAGGCCACCTTCCTTAATGGTCCTAACAGAGAATCTCATACCAGAGCTCTCACAGTGCCACTAAATCTTTCCATTTCTTCCAGAGTGCCAATGGATCATTGCTTTCCTGGAGGAAAAATCACTTCAGCACTCTGCATTTCAGTTTCCTGCCTGTAAAATGGGGATAACTATACCTATGGCAAGCCTCAGATAAAGGGCTTTTAGTAATCGGTATTGTAATCCATTCTTTTCTTATTCTATTTCCAGCTGTATCGATACTTTGTGGTAATTATTCACCATTTAGCTCTTCTAATTGAGTAATAAATAGTCCAGGAAGCAGGAGATAGACTTCTAGGCAAACATGTTGAAAAAGTGGATGCACATTCCAGAAAGAAGCAAACTCGAGGGAAAAGCCTCTGATTTATTTATATTTTGTCCCCCAGGAGATTTAATTGGAAAGAACTACATAGTTAAAACACACCTGCACTCCTGGCCTCCTCCACACCGAAGGAGTGAGGAATATGTGAAATTGTGATACAGAGCTTTAAAGGAAAAAATACAAATTTTTGGATATACATACATATCTACACACACACATATCTATACACGAATAAATATGTATCATTGTGGTGAGGGGAAGGGAAACAAAATGTACACAACGGTATTTGCTTTCCTGTAGGCTCACGCATATTCCCGTGCCTGACTGCTGTCTTGTGATCTCTACATAACCTTTGAAACACAAGTGCATATTTCACCCTTGCAGACTAGCACGACCATTTTTTTGTCATTCCAATTTCATTTCCAGTGCGGTGTGGACTGCGGGCTCAGCAGTCACTGGAGTCTGAAGTGACTCTTGGGACCTCCTCACTGTTCTATATGCAAATGGCCCTGCACCTGGGCAGCCGAGCGGGCTTGCCGACAGTTTAGTTATGCAAATCTGATTGATCGAGAGCATATTGCAGAAGAACACACGCAGGCCTGAGACACTGGCAGCTATATTTCACTGGCTAAATTCCCGAAGAAAAAAAAAAAAAGAGAAAAATTTAAATGCCAAGCATTTTGATGCATATTCCTTTCAACCCCTGAAGTGCACTAACGTTTCTTTCGGTATGTTTTCGACACTTTGCTTAAATGTTGTTAATGCAATTTCTTATGCTATTGCTGAATTCACAGAAGGGCTTGTTTTCTCTTTTTTTTTATATTAAAAAAACCAACACCACACCAAAAAAAAACAAAGCCAGAAACAAAAACCCGAAACAACAACAAAAAGGAGTTACTATGATGTCACAACACAATAGGTCTGTCAGTTTACGTGAAATAATTCTCCAGGCAAATGGAGTAAATGCAGTGTTAAAATATAATTAGGTCCTACACTGCAGAGGAGTGCAAAGAAACTGATGTACCCGCACAAGTAGCCCAGACTTTATTCTTTCTGAAACAAAAGGTAAAACAAACAGTGGGAATGTAGATTACATACTGTCACCCAGCGTCGAAAGCACTTCTTTCTATTTACCAAACACTCTGTATAAAAAAGGCAGAGAAGGGAAAAGAAAAAAAGAAGAGAGAAAGCAAAAGAATCATCTGGGATCTGCTTAAAATAATAAATTCATTTTTATTTAACAAAAAGAAAAAAAGAAAAGAGACAACCCACCTATGTGTAGGCATGTGGAAACCTCTAATATAGAACACGCTTCAGGCATCAAGTTAATCTTGGTTTATTGCATACAACTGATTTATCTTCATTTATAAATGAGTGGTGAGCCCTGGTTCTAATATTTGCATTTCTTGTAGTTGTGTTTGTATACTTTAATGCCTTAGGGAGCCATTTATGGTGTTGAAATAACATTATTTTTATTTTCTTTCCCCCCCAGTTTTTCCAACAGCAGATATAGACTATTTCAACACTTGGACACTGGTAAAGCCAGTGGGAAGAGACATTAAATCAGTCTTTTGAATCACTTATTTTAATTTTTCTAGGCCACTTTGCAATAGAGGTTTCCAGCAACAACAGTGTTAATCAGTATGAATTTAAGATACAAATTTTATTGATTCAAGAGGTTTTTTGTTTCTTTGTTTGTTTCAGAAGACTCTCTTCTCAGGCAAGTTTTGGGGTTGGCAGTTCCACAGCTTACTTAAAGTTGCACAGATACGTGAGAACATTTTCATAAGCAGCAATTAAAATATGTATCATCAGGCTTAACTTGAAAAAGTATTTGATTTTTAATTTCAGTGCTAAATTTGTCATAATCTCAAGAGGACTGTGCACAGAACAAAATTTCGCAGTAACAGAAGATTGTCCAAAAACACTCTTAGAAACTCCCCTGAGAAATAGTGTTAAAATTTCTAGAAAGAAGCCCAAGTTATCTAAAGGACTTGAAAAGCAAAGCAAGCCTGCTGTAGCGATGTTCGAGCACAACTTATTGAATAGAAAACATTTCCCTGCACGTTAAGTTGTATTGCCTTTGGCACAGATTCTTCAGCTGTAAATTTGTCCAAGGGATGACATACAGTACACATCAGAGAAGTAATGAAGGAAAGAGGTTTAGATGGGCACTTTGCAGCTGACGGGGAGCCGTTATTGAGCCTTGTCTGCTGTATTTAGCAAAAGAAAAAAAAAAGAAAGAAAGACAAAAAACCGCAGAGAGAACATCTTTGTCTGTCCCCAACCCCTACCACCCTTTCTTTAAAATAAAGAAATATATAAATAATAATAAAAAAATAGCCATCTGACAAGCAAAGCCTAGCCAGAGGGTCAGAAATTAAGATCCTGGGAAAGGTCAAGTTTAATCTCTACCCACGATGCCCTAGTGCATCCCTCACAACAGCTGACTAACAAAAGGGGCTCAGCACTGTGACTGACAGAATTCTTAATTGTATCCACTCATTCATGACAATTTGATTAAAATATTACGCCAAAGTCTCACCCCCTGTTTGCTTCGATCCTCCAAATCTAATTTTGAATTTTCAGAAAGGAGATTACCTCCACAAGCATGACTGGGATGCTATTAACTTCTACTTAATCTTTATTACTGATGTGAATTTAACATATGTATGGCTTCGTCTCGCTCCTGTTGTTTTCTCTCTAAAGTAACGTCTAGGCAATATACAAGTGGCGGACATTAATTTTCACTTTGATATTCTGTCATACCAAAGCTCATACTTTCATGTGAAAACTTAAAGATGTACTGTCTTAATACCATGGCACAATTAGACTGCATTAAAGAAATAAATAAAATAAACCTAAACAGGCACTAGCTCCCTCCAGCTCCCACCAAATTTTTTTTCTGCTGAACAGACTTCAAAGTATCGTAACTTTTCAGTGTTATCTCCAGCTACGTCCTCTTCATTATAGGAGCTGCTCCATGGCCTGACAAGAACTGGTAAATTCCAGTTAGTGTCAATAATGCAATTGTGAAGAAGTCAGGCAGGCAGTTAACATTTCTAATAATTTTGGATTATTCCCAAATTTATGAAACTTGTAATTGACTATAGCCATTGTTACCTGTGTGCTGAATTTCAAAAGATATTTGAATTTAAAAATGTGATTTCATTTTCAAAGATGCTTACTCCCTCACTTCTTTTCTCCCCACAAGTAACACAGAACAGATTAACATTATCAGCTGCAATTGTGTTTACAGGCGTATTCACACTTGTAGTCAACATGAAACATTACTAATAAATCAGATTGCATTGGAAAAAATGTCATTGAATATGTTATTTATTTCCTTCCCTCTCCCCAGAGAAAAAAAGTCTGTCTTTTCACTCCTTTTCTGCAAAAACTTTTCTGTCCATGTCTACTAGTAGTTATTGTAAAAAAAGAAGTAATAAATTAATCTTCCTAAATTCAGACTCGGTGACTTCCAAATTTGCCTCTCTAACTGCTACTCCCATCAGCAGGAGAGCATTTGGATTTAATTCTGACTTGGGGGGATATCACCTATAGTCATTTAATACGCATACCAGTTACAAGACGTTGTAGAACTACCTTAAATCTCTCAAAATCCCATGCTACCAGGACAAGGAATGATAGGCTGCTACCTAGAAGTCTTGACTGGAAGAGGTTTCTCGGCATCCTTTTCCACATTTCATACACTATTTGGCTCAAATAAATATTTGCAGTACAGTTCAGAATCTGGTTTTTTTCCAATCAAGGAATATAATCTGCATCTCTGTATTGAAACTTCTCTCATCAGCTCTCCAGGCCCAAAATTATACCCATCCTCAAAGTATTTAAGACACTTTACCACCTCTGTATAGAGGAATATGCACTTATTTTCTCCAGCCCGTTCTTCCTGTTTCTATCTCAAGAACCTCGGGTTAGAAGGTCAGCAGCACAGTAAAGAGCTCACATGTCCTGCAACAACTTTCAAGATTTCCAAATTATTCCCACTGCAGCTGCAGAAGTGCAAAAAACTGAAGTTGCATCAGAACTGTGATGACAATATTAATGAACACTGCAAACACAAATCTCATGGGCCCATCCGTAGAGAGAGAGCAAAAGTTAGTCACAAAGTCCAAGTCAGATATACCATGTAGCTGCATGCCTGGAAGCATGAAACTCAACGCTGGGCGAGGTGGCAAGCACTGGGCGAGGTGGCAACCGCCACTAGATCTATATCTGGTGTTGTCTGGATGCCTGGAGCAGTGTGAGATGAGGCCAAGGCCTCATGGTCCCAAGTCCCCCATGTCTTTCCACCCCAAACAAAGGAGCCATTACCTCTACCCATGCAGGTGTGAATTAACGGACCTTGTGACATTAACATAACTGATAAGATTGTCTATAGTCATCCCCACCCGCATGTATGCCCTGGTGATGTAATGCAGAAATTTGAGTAATAACTAAAGACAAACACCCCAGGTGGTCTAATCCACTCAGGCATCCTCCTGCCTGCTGTCACGTACATCAGGGGATAAAAACCCTAGGATTCATGCTAGAAAGGGGGAGTTACTTCTCCAGCCATGGAGTGATGAGAAACTTCCCCCTTCGTCGGAATGCTGGCCAAGGTAACTCACGTGGGAGCCCTTATTTTGGGGGACAGGATGAACTCGGAACCATACCGAAGAACTGGACGGATTGGCGAACTGGGTCACCTTGTGGGTAAGATTATTTACCTCGGCTAATGCTGAGTGATGTATTTTCTCCTCAGGCTCATATTCCCTGAGTGTATTTTGTATATCTCCTCAGGTTCATTTCTAGGATTCCCTGAGTGTATTGGTTTTGCTCCACTGTATTTCTGTTCAAACGGGCTTGTCTATTTGCCAGGCGGCCAGGCTCACTGTGGCAAGTTGTTGTTAGTGGTGGTGTTTGTGTGTTTCATAGTGAGTGATTGTTGGTATTAAATTAGTAATACAACCTTTAGTGTACCTGTAGCTTTTAATTTATCACCAGCAATCCAAAAGAACCTGTAAACGTTGCTGTAAATAAACGATTACTATTTGTTTCCCGATTTGCGTCTGTCTCATATTTGGTGCCAGCCTCACAAGACCGGATTTATTTTCCCCGTTTTCACAACACCATCCCAGAGAAATCCCTACTTTGACAAATTTCACCATAGTTTCACAATCATGAGCTTTGCTTTGTTTAATGTTACATTACTTTGCTTATACACGGATATCACCAGAGGTTCCTTTTTCTGCTGCCAGATTTTTAACAATAGCAAAACTGTCAGTTTTACTGGCTGGCTGTCTCTCAGTTTCCAGTAAATCACTGTTGAGAAGACAGGTATTGCCTGTGCAGGCAGAGGAACATGGGGATCTCTCCCATATTCCATAACCAGGGGGACACACAGCACACTTAACGACACCAACAAATGCTCCAGCTTGCTTTGACTCGCTCTCTCTAAGAAAATGCATCCCCAGCCTCCCATAGTAGCCTCCTCCACAACATGCACAAATTTCCTACCGAAAAAAGTCAGCATGGCTGTGCCTCTGCTGCTGTGGGATCAAAATGTCTAGAACCAAACTTAGCTCCTAGGTTTGGACAACTGTGGGGTGATAAACTCAGCAAGCCAGTTTCTGGCACTGTTTCAGTTCAGATGGAGGAAAAAAGAGTTACTGGCACTAAGGGAAGGGAACTCTCACCACACGTGGCCCTTCTGCGGCCACAGGTTCTGCCTCAGGACTCCCAAGTGAAAAATCCCTCCAATAAAAAAATTAAGACCCTTGTAGAGTTTCACCCTAATTTTGACACAGACAGTGGCTATGTCCTTAAGTTAAATCTACGTACAACATAAAAATCACTAAGTGGGGAGGGAGAGATGAACACTAACATCACACCAAACCACATTTCTCTGATGGTAAATTTCCATGGAAGGTGCCCACTTTGTGGTCAGCTGCCCACACTCCTTGCTATCAAACTGATATCTAAATGACAGATTGATTAGTATCAAACTGATAGATACCATTCCATTCTGAATGTCAGATATGTGTCCCACATCTCCCGAGACATTACTCAAAGGACCTATAACCAAAGGGCCACAAGATCTGGTTCTTCCCCATCCCTGTCTTCCCTCCATCTCTGAAAACAGAAGAGAGATTTTTCCTTGCTGTAGCCTTTGGAGTTTCCTTCCTCATCTCCAAAGCCCAGGGAATAGGAAAGGACTTGTGAAATTACAACAGCGATTTTTCCTTGCTGTAGCCTTTGGAGTTTCATTCCTCATCTCCAAAGCCCAGGGAATAGAAAAGGACTTGTGAAATTACAACAACAGAAACCCAGATAAATGCTCATCCGTGCTGAGCCTCGCTGCAGCCAGCAACCACATTAATACATTTCTTGCCCCAACACGTCTGAGCTCTCCACAAGGTTTCTAATACATTTCTTGCCCCAACACGTCTGAGCTCCCCACGAGGTTTCCACACTGGACAACGAGTGGTGAGAGGAGCAGTAGTCAAAAGGCTAATGGGAATATAACTAACTAAATAAATAAATACGAGATAGCAGCTTGAAGAAATTGAGTCCTAAATAAGGAGACAGAGCATTCTCTTGTACGGTCACAGAAACAGTGGAACCTGAATATACCAGGATTTTAATGTTTCCGTATGAACATTTCTAAAGAGCCACACCAGGACTTTCAAAAACTCATTTTCACCACTGTATACACAGAAAAACTGCACTCATATTCCAAACTGGAGGGGAACATCACCTCTCTCTTTCCATACCTAGAGGCTACATGCCCCTTTAAGGTCTCAGGTGTTAACTCAGGTATGCAGTTTACTTGGAACAAGAAACTAAAACCCAACCAACCAACCTCCCCCTTCCCACACATATCTCTAGGTGTCCATTCCCAGTGCAGCGACATGGCCTTTGTCAGGAGTCTGTCTATTTGGAGCACAATACTAAGCAGTGATTACTTTTTTAACTATAATGGGTAGTTTTCAATTTATTACTCTGGTATCCAAAGAACTGAAATCAAACCTGAGAGAGAGAGAACGGGACACCCCAGAATAACTCCAAGTCCCAAAGCAAGTTTGGTGTGTTCTTAAGAATTCAACCACTGTTTGAATAAAACCAGCCTGCTTTCTGTTCAATGTATGTCAAATGTTGTACTGTCATTTCCAGTAGGACTTTTTTTTTTTGCCAGTTCACAACTGCTTTCCATTGTCCATGCTGTGAATAGCCAACAACAATTTAAAGTAGTGGGCTCCTATCAGCATTGTTGTCCTGTTCAGAGGCGCAGAGAACAAGAATACATCTATGTTTTCCATACAGTGTAGAAAAATGTAATTCTCTGTTTAGTGTCATATCAACAACTCGTGTCCCAATTCACCGCCATGGGCAATGAATGACAGACCACGCTGTCCTTCCTGACAATGTGGCCAAGATATCTGTGGTCGAGACTGTTATATCATTTTTCCCCTGCCCGAAAAACGTTGCTGGATAAATCTCCTATTTTTATTCCTTTATTTGTTTCTTTATCTACATACAAAGTACAGATAAAAATGAAATTGAGTTCATTAAACAAGCTGAAAATAATGTCTTGATAGCACAGGAAATGTTACATTCCCTCGCATTGCAGCATGTGTTCTCAATGGAGTAAGGATTTCTTTATAATACTAATAAAAAATAGCTGTAGTCCCCTTCTTTCAACAAAGGCTTCCCCCCATCCCAGCAATTCGGCAGAATATATCTTATTTTCTAGTATAAAAAGAAGCCTTTTCCTCTTTTATAGGTAGCAGGCACATCACAGTTAACAATATGTAGCTGAAGGGCGATTAACTCCAGGTACCATAGGCCTGGAACTGGCAATAAAGAGGTAGCTTGGAGCTGTGCACTGAAAACAGCATTTATTCAAGGGAAGGGGAGAAATGAAACAAAACTTTGACAATGTTAGAAAAGAGGAAGAAGAAATAGGTTGAGGCAGCTGTAGCACACCAATGATTTACATGCCGTCAAAGTACACTGGCTGTATGTTGTGTGCAGGACAACATTTAAATAAAAGCAGCGTTAGCCTTGGCACCCTGTGTATTAACACTGAGTTTATGTTGCCTCCAAGGTAAAGAGCATCTTCTTATTGTAACATATACAGGAATTATAATGTGTTGAGAGCATTTCGGTGGCATATTCTTCCTTAAGCATAGCTTACCGGATATGTTTCAGTTGATTTTTATTTTGCCATCATTTTTTGAGTGTTTTCATTTGTTTGAAAGTTGTTGACAGTGATGGTAATTATTTTTTTCTATTCCTTCAGACTTAGAACTTCTCCAGCACAGGAAAAAAGTAAATTTACACAGGAGACAAAGGAAAATAGAGGTTTTGGCTTGACGAGAGATGATGGAGTGGGGCTATTTGTCCCCCACTGTGGCTATGCGGCATGAGAGTTTTCCTATCACGCAACGGTTAACTTTATATGAGCTGCGGCCTGGTGCTGTGGAGAACAGAGACAACGGTGATGTCTCCAAGCAGGCCCTTTGACACTCTGCCAGCATCAGTGTCATCTCCGTCTTGATCCTCCTTTGCTTCTTACATGGCCCTCCCAAAACTATCTGAGCTGCCAGGTAATGTTGGTCATAGGGGGATCTTAGCTGGCTGTTTTGTGACAAATGACACAGAATCAACAACAGTACATGACCTTTATGGATTCTGGCTGTCTCTTAGAAGTATGTGAAATATTCACAATGAAATACAAAACCTACTTGAAATTCAAGTTGCTCCTTAGACAATTACTATGGAACCAAAAGACCTAACTGCCCTGTATTGGTAAGATATTTATATTTCTACTGCCCCCATAAAGTTCTCTGCCTTGTGCATCATTATAGAAAATAACAAGAAGTCAGAGCTTTTTTAAGTGCAAGGCCTGTCCTAGATGCCTGTCTGAAGTACAGATGAATGACAGTGAAGAAAGTAATCCCACTGGTAGCAATATGATCCGGAGACACAGCCTTGGAGCTGAGGTGTGAAACCCTTCAAACTCAGCCAAAATAAACCACTGCTACTGGGGGGTGGGGGGGGAAGGCACATAGAATTCAGGCATTAGTTTAGAAAAGCAACTGCAGCATTTGCTACAAACTTCTGAACAAAGCCCACTGAATCAACAACATAAGTAAATCATAACATCCTCTCCTGCCTCCCAGAGCAAAAACGCTAATCATGTTAGGTCCCTCTGAACATCTGTCATCCTCTGTAGCGTATGGAAAAGGGTGAGGTTTAGATCAACAGCCTCAAAGTCTGTCAGATCCACTCTAAGGAAGTCAGTGTCATACTTCAAGAGCCTCTTCTGTCATGTGCCATGTCCCCTTCCAATTTAATTGAGGGTAGGATTCCTTGCCCAAATTCCTTATACTACCATTTAGCATCACACTCTGAGGATAAATTTCTGGGCATTAAAAGGCTGTTGTAGGGCAATTAACAATCCCACTGCATTTAAGACCTCTCCATGCCCTTTAATACCTCTGGTAGGATAACAGGGAAGATAACAATAGGACTGAAGTTGGCAATTATCATTCAACAAGACTGTACCCTCTCGTCTATAACTTGATAACATGCCACTACAGAAAGTGATGATTATGGGCCTGGGGCAGGTGGATTTTTTCCTTAAAGACATAATCAACAGCATGAAAAAGAAAAACTAAGAACTGTAATGGAACAAATGCCTGCTGCATCTCTGACAGCTGGGAAGCAACCTGAACTGCAATCCAGGGCTTCCACACACTCCCTCGTTTCCCCCTCTTCCAACAGTTAGGAATATATTAGAGACTACACCTTTGCCTTCATCACCAAAAAATGTGATTTTTATCACAAGACAATTAATGGACCTCAGCAAAACTCTCATGGAGGCACAGGACAAGTTTCTTATTTAATACACTACCTAGGCAAGATCAACACCACAGCCAGCATCTGTGGTTCCTCTTTCAATAATAAACTTTATAGGAAATAATAAATGCCTAGATGTACAGAGTATAGATTTATAGTATACAATAAATAATTCTGGTAACATGTGTTGGTGGCCAAATTTTTTAGAAGTTGGTAGTTTAAAAAGCTCCAGAAAAGCAGCCCAAAATCCTGGAAATTCTGTGTTACTGCCAGAGCTGAAAGATTCAGAGTACTGATCTTAGCAAGGAGAAGGTTAATAAAGAGCTTCAGTCAGATTATAGGCATGCATATAGGGAAAAGGCTTCCGATAGTGAAATCACCCTAAATCAGAAGACAAAAAGGTATCAGATCCCAGGCAGAGTGTGTATCTACATTGATAAATGCAAAGCAGAAATAAGATACAAGTTTTGAAAGCAATTAAATATTGAAGTATCTTGCCTCAGGGTAGGTTTTCTCATCACCTATAATCCTTAAATCAAGATTAACCAGACAGTTTTGCTGAAAGATATTCTTTGGCTCAGGAATCAGCCAAGAAAGTTCTGCAGCCAGTGCTGTGTGTGACCAGTGCTATGTGGGATGTTACACTCAGTTCTCACAACAGTTCCTCTGAGATTTAGTTTCTTTAATAATTCAGAATTATTTCAGCAACCATCCTCGTCCCTCCACCTGATAGCTATGAAACAATTTATGTGGGAGAACAACATAACATACAGTTCTAAGAGTTACCAAAATATCTATTGCCAGGTCACAAAAATCTACGAAAAAGGGTGAGGTCAGGAAGAATTTGTGTAGACAAAGCGACCTCTAGAGTGAAACACAGGAGTTAAGAAAAAGTATTTTCAGATAAACTGTTGCAAGATCATATGAAGTTAGTACACAAACACAAAGTCCACACTGATTATAATATGATCTGATTTAAAATATTCCTTGAGGGGAGGTTTTAATAATACTTAAAAAGGCCTGACAGCTCCCTGTCATGGTATGTCCATGTTATTAAGTTGTAAAGCAACTAACTTGCTCATAAAACAATCCAAAGTGGAAAACACATGGTGGACAAAGCCAAGGACAACAGCAGAAATCAGTGCTGAGCCTTGGTTTGATTATGCATTGAGATGCACTTCCTAAGAACCTGCGTTAGCTTTGACGAGTCACATCTTCATGCAATTCGCCCTATGCATTGAGATGCACTTCCTAAGAACCTGCATTAGCTTTGACGAGTCACATCTTCACGCAATTCGTCTTCATCCCACAGAAACATGAAGAAATAAATACCAGGCAAAGGGAAGTCAGGCAAGGAGGAGACAACACTGACAAGTGCATCACTAGGACAAATTTCCCAAGTCACTCCCAGAGCTGAACACCAGAGCTGCAGCAAGTGAGAGACAAGATGACGATCTGCGAAAACCTTCTGTCGCTATGTCGAGCGAATGCCACGGGATCATTTCATGCCTGCATTCCAGCCAGTGTTCAGGGTTTTCCTCACCCTTCTCTGCAGCAAATTCTGGGTCTTGTGATTAACTTGCCATCCTCCTCACTCATACATGATTTACATCCCCTCATCTGATCTTAGCCAGCTACTAATCCTCTATTTATTCCTTTCCAGGAGCTTCACTGTAGTCATGGATTGAATTTTTTGGTACTCCACTATTCAGTTCTCCACTCTTCTGTTGATTCTGTTGTTTCACACACTTCCCATCTCGTTACTATGCTTCCCAGTCTTCTGGTTTTCCTCCTTGCACTTGAGCTCCATATTGTACATACAACTGATTTTTGCTTTCATCATCTTTTCTTAGGATCATTATGATGTTTGCTAAATGTTTTCACTTTTCCAGCTTGGTGTTTTCAAAAACCCCTACATTATGCAGTCTTGTATTTTCCCAGTCAAACTGGCTTTCTTAAGAAAATCTTCTTAGGATTTTAGTAAATTTGGCCCAGCCAATCAGAACAAAAACCTGACCTCGCTGCTTCTGTTACCTGAGCTACTTGCTGGTTCACCTGAATGTAAGATCTTACACAATTAATTTCATTAATAGTCCATCAACCTGGTTCTTTTCTGAAGTTTCTGTCACATCTATTCTGATAGGTTGGTGTCATGCTTGAAACTCTGTACTGTGCTTTAGCCTCAAAATTTTCCTTGAATGTACATCTCATTCACAAATACTTAGCATTTGCACCTGGTTTTGGTCACAAAGAGTTTTAGAAAAAACAGATCCTAAAAACCTTCACGGACTTTAAGCGTTATCCCACTTTGAAATGCACCACAGATTGCAGGAGCACACTGACAAGACCTCAAGGCAGTTTGAATTTGTCCATTCAGCCTCTCCATGCTGCTATGCCTAGGTTACACAGGACATGTTTAAACTCAATGTGTGGTATAGCCTGAGATGGGAGAAGGGAATCCTCTAAGCTGCCCAAAAAGGTGAAGAGCTATTTCAGGATTCAAAGTGAACGGAGCAAGTATTCTTTTTTTCTCATGCTCCCATTAAAGTTTTGTCTTCTGTCTTGAAAGTTCAAGCAAGTTTCAAGGCCTGTTGTACTGGCTGCTCCATAGAGATGTGACTCTCTCACATGATTCAAGGACAACCAGAAAGAAGTAGAAGTCCAGGCCCTTTTGAAACCCTATATTAAATGAATAAAACAACTTCTGGGTGCTTTCCCAACTGCTGAGCCATAACCCTGCACTGCAGTACAATGTCTCAAGCACTGAGATGCTTTCTCACACATCTTTATTCTCTCCTTCCCAGTCTGCAGGATGGTACAGATCCAGATTGGGTTGGGTACTGTTGAGAACTAAGGGGGAAGGGGTGAGTCCAAGGCTATACAGTAATTGTGCTGCCAGTGACTGACAGTAGTAATTAGAGATGAGAGAGCTAAGATGATGAAAGCTTAGCCAAACTTTCTGCACCTAGAATAGGTAAACTACTTGCATTTAAAGGTCAACAACAAAAATATTGTCACTAAAGGGATAAAACTAAGAAGATGGATATAAGTCTTCAGTAACAAGTGGACTGGCATGACCCTGGCAACATCAAGCTCCCTGCAGTAGCTCTTACTCTATCTTCTTGGGTGCTACTTATTTTAATAACACATTTACTGATGAGAGTAAAGCTAATGTAGCATGACAAGAAGGATGGAATAGAAGGCATCTGATTTGTCAATACATCATCACTGTCACCCATCTTTGGTGATGAGGTGCAATATCAACGTCAGTCTGATTTTCAAAAACACCATGCACCAGTATGCCTCTTCATTTTCATCTGGAAGTGTGGGAGAACTGAGAAAAGTTATTGTTTGTTGCTTTTTTTTTCCTACCCTACCTTGTACAGTTTTGGTCAACAACTACATCCATTTGAGATGAGCTTTGGAATCTATTAGAATAAACGATTTATGTAGTAACTTGTCCAATCCTCATTATTCTACCATTATATGTATATTGTTGTTATAGTACAGCTCATGCTAATACCTCTGCTTTCCCTTTCTTCAGAAAGAATAAATTCTCCAATTGTAAAGGAGAATTTTAAAATAGACTGTTCCCATAAAGCTTAAACAAGAGAAGATGGGCAGGACAGTATTTTGCTTCGCATCTTGAGAGAGAAGGGATTTGATTCATGATTTTTGAAAATCAGAGGTCAGGAACAATTTGCAGATTGTTTTACTAAACCTTAAAGTAATAATAATAATCAAAATCTTAGACAAAAATTATTCTGTTGCTGCTACTGAAGAGAGATTTCCTCTATTTTCCAGGGATTACCAATTTAATAGTCTTTAATAACCTGCAATTGTCAGACAAGCATGTTTTCTTCCTTCATTTCAACAATAGCCCAAAAGTGCCAAAAACATTTGCATTTCTCTTCAGTCAGTGAAGTAGATGGCAAGACCAGAAGGAGCTTTATCTAACAACAGCTCTGATGCCTTACAGTTGTCTTAAATATTTCAACAAAGAGATAGCTCAGTGTATTTCCCTGGCTACCAATGAGTTGCCAAAGGTCAATAACTTTAACTTTAAAAAACAGACTGATCTCTAAAGCTTTTCTTGCTGTTGAGAGATTAAGGCAGACTCTTATAAACATATTTATGAAATAAGAGCATGGGACTTCAGGCTGGCAGTTTGGAATGTAACACCATTCTGTATCTATATTATTTTTGGGATTAGAAACCATTAATTCCTAAAATTGTGCTGTGGAGCATAAGTGGCAACAGCTGCAGCTATCTATTTGCTGTCTTTCCACATGGGCTATTTTCTGTGCAAGATATGCATGAAGAACACAAATAAATGGGGTGCTACCTCTTTAGACAGGGCCTGGCAAATTTAAACTAAAAAACTAAAAAGGATGAACCATGTTTGCCTTAAAAAAGATGAACTTAGGTGTTAATAAAAATGGCATCTTAAGGCAAGTCCTTACACACTTCCTGTTTCTGTAATCCATTCTTCTTGCATGCACAAACTAATAAAATGCCTCTTCTTATTATGTCATTACTGTACAGGAAACATTTCATGCATAAAATATTAATCCCAGACACAGGTCTTGGAGAGAATGAATGTACTGGCTAAAGGAAGAGAGGTTTCTGAATATAGAGCTCCAGTAATGCTTCCCAATCCCAAAGCAAAACTGCAACTGTATTCAAGCCCATGGCTTCTCAATGGCACAAAAAAGCAAATCTTTGGACAGTTTAGTGATGTGGACAAACTGACCAAGAGAATCAGAATGAAACACACCATGTGTCCCATTCATATAGGCATATAAAGACCAAAAAAAAACCAAACCCAAATCTCAGTTACTTGAGTTTTCTTTGTCCTTTACTTTTCCCAAAACTTACCTTTTTAAAGAACTTATTTCAAAGTGAATCTGGGGAAAAAAAAAAAGTTTTTATTCTTGCTCAGTAAGGGGTAAAAAAGAAAAGAATGGGGGCGGGGAAGAAAACCTGAATGAACTTAGCCTTTAAACCTTCATAAGACTTTTATTATTGAAAACTGTCAACTTTTTACTTCACAGATTCAGAATATTGCACTGTTAGTAAACCACTCAAATATATAATAAAATATTTCAATACAGGTATTTCAGTTAGGAGAATCAGGCATGTCTGATCTTCCATTCCTTCTCATAATATTATGGACTGTATGTGAACTGTGCCCCATGCAAGGGCCCTGCTGTCCCTTGTGTACAGTACCTGGCTGGACCCTGTAACTTTTCTCCCATGGCCCACATTTCTTTGACAACTGAAGCCACAGTGCAGGAGGGGAATAATGTGCAATTATTTCTTGCCATGACACTGAGTCAGAAGACGGCTGAGGTTTTACAGTAGGAGGACAATTAAAGTTCCTTCAATTTAGTCCTAACCTCAGATCTGCTGTTTGAGAAAAAGACTCATGAAAGTCTTCTGCCCTCCATAGGGAGACCGTCTTCCAGAGTTAACTACACAGGGCTTCGTCCAGACTACTTCTAAATGTCTACCTACTGGAACCTCCTTTTATTTTCTCACAAAAATATTTTACAGTTTAAGAGGCCTGAAATCTCATATAAAGAAAGCTTTTCAAAGAAGTAGTCCACCTACCGCCAGTGGGACAGCTCACCTGAGTAAAGGGCAATAGCATTAAACATAATAGAGTTCAACATCAGAAAATGTTTTTCAATAGGCATAACTTTGCTAGGCTGCAATCATTCCTGATAATCCCGGTTTGGAGTATGCCAAGCAATTTTTTCTCTTTTTCTCATTGCCTACAGTCTCCCAGATCCTTCTGGTCTCTTTCCCCTTTGCAAGTGATTTTCTCCATCTTCCTCTTTCCATCTCTATTATCCTCTCCTTATTGACCTGGGAGGTGATGCACTACAGTCGCAGGATGGTTTGTGGTGCAGTAGTTGTGGTCTCACCTCTGGACTGTGAAGTGGTGCTTTGCACACACAGGCCGCAAAAGACCACATAATAAATAGAAATTAAAGGCTGCTCTGCAATACAAATAAACTTGCATTGAGAAGAGACATGTACTGCTGGAACAAAAATGACCACTTGTGTGCATGATTTCTTTGGTATTGGGTGGGAACAAAGTCCAATTATAGGCTTTTCTTACAAAATAAATTAGAACTTCAATGGGGGTATCAACTAATTATCTCCTAGGAAAAGGGCTTTAATTTGATGTTAATAGGGCTAAAAGAATATTTAGCTCCACCATTTATGTATGAAATGGTGCTATAAGCTTTTCAAAATGCTAAAAAGCGCTTAAATAGTAGTCATGGTCCCATACAGGAACCTTGCTACCTTTTCCCACTTGGACTGATGCACAGAAAATTGCCAAAGCTCCACCACAGGATTAATTACAGACTCATCAAGGAATTTCAAAACCTCGAGACTTAGACAGCTAAGCAAGAGCAGCTCTATAACAGATTTAATCAACTGCTGGGTAAACCCTCAGAGTTGCAGAAGATGTGACGTAAAAAGAGAGATCAATGAATTTGGGTAGGCTACAATGCCATTCACAAGGCTTTGTTCTTAAGAAATAAAGAAGGTTAAGAAAAAAAGCACTGACCCATTCCATGCATTCTTCAGCAGTACTCTAAATGAAGTGTTCAAATAGAATTTTAAAAATACTTTAAATGTGACAGAAGTCATGCTTACATTATATTAAAGACTGAAAATAAGTAGTTTCTTAACCTACTAAAGGTGATCTTCCCTTCCAGAAGGACTCCTGCCAGGAAATGTAAGGGTAGCTTATCTGAAGGTTTTCTAACTGTTAGATGCTAGAAATGTCATTCCCTACTGTTGACACCAGGCTGCCATTTAGCTCTCAGTACACAGAACAAGGAGTGCCCTTTCCTAAATTTATTTAAATGTCTAAGGCTATTACCTCAGCCTCTCACATAGTACATTATTTTATAGTAAACACAAACAAGTGCACTAACTCAGCCAAACTCTCTTATAACCAATTAAAAATAAATAGCACCTGAACAAACTCACTGTCAATTAGCAAGGAGTTGGTTGCTTTGATAATCGCATTGCATAAGGGGTATCCACAGAAATTCAATCACTCCAAAAATTCAGTATTATCCCAAAGGCAAAGCAGTTCTGGAGCAGAGGAAGGTTAATTTTCTCCCCATCTCAACACCCACTCCCCTCCCTCAAGAAAGGGAGATAGAACCAGGCCATTTTCCCTCGAACATGCTAAAGCTTTCAAATAGCTCCCAGGCATTTTAGAAGCAGTTGTACAGTGTTTGCTTGCCACTTTCAATTAAACATGGTACAGCAGTCTGATGTCACCAGGACCTACTAATAGGAAGAGTTTATTTAAGAGAGTTCAAACTCCAAACAAAGAACTATTCACAGACGTCTGCATTTTCTGGATAAACACTGAAGCAGTTTACGGAGATAAGAACAGGAAGAGCAATATAGAGCACTACCTCCCCTGTCTTTAAACTCTGCCAACATTTGGTCAATCCAGCTGATTTACTGGATATGGCCAAAATGACTGACTTGTGGGATTCTATACAATTGCTGCTAGTTTTGTGCATCTCTTTAAAGGCCATAGGTATCTGCAGATGCAAAACTATTAGAAGTATTTGAGCCTCTAGTAGATTGAGATAGCATTGCATTTAATCGAGTTCCTTCCACCATATGCTTTGGTTAAATTGGAAGATTTTCTGGCTG
>NW_010180606.1:40481-92509 GCF_000695765.1 Mesitornis unicolor | reverse complement strand
CGCTCTTCCACATTAATATTGTGGTTTCAACTGCTTCAATATACAGAGGCTTGAGGAGAACAAAAGCTGAAAAAACCCACTTTTTTCCTGGGCCTCTCAAGAGGAAGCAGAGTCAGCAGCTTCAAGGTGGCAACACAGATCAGAGCAAAAGTGGGTAAGAGAGAGAAAGAAAATAAAACATCCAAGGGCTGCCTGGGAAACTAAAATGGAAGGAAAGAGATAGTAGAAAGGGACTGGAAAGGCTTGATAACTAGAAAGAAGCAGTTGAGGAAAGGATTCTCAAAAGTCTATGGTTTTTAAGCCAAGGGTACCATTAACTCTATCCATGAGAGACCTGAACTCCAGTTCCATACAAACACTTTTAAAAATACCCTAAGGTACTCACTAGACTCTAAGATGGATATTTAACATACATTAACTATTTATCAACTCTATCCTAAAGTTTGGCCCCAGCTTCACATACCTGAATCTATTGGACTCTACTTCTTTGGCTCACAAGTTGTTTCAGGATTAACTGAACTGCAACACTATGAAGACCAAGCAGCAAAGCACATCTGAAAGGTCTCTGCATCGTTTTGCTCAGACCCAGATAAAAGGTCTGATCGGCTCCTTCCTTTTTCAGGTAGTGCCTCCAATAATTTAGAGTTGGAGACCCAAAATTATTTTGAATTTTGCACATGCACAAGGAGTAGAAAATATTTGCATGAAAAGTGATGATAAATAAAGCCTAGTAATCCCGTTTATATAAAAAGGGAAAAGAAATATTACACTCAGTTGTACTCAAAAGGCATGGGATTATCACAACAAAGCCACATCTCCCCACGTACACAGTTTGTTTACTTTTTGTGTATAACTCAGAGTCAGAAAGAAGGGGGAATCAATCTCACTTTTATTGATTACACCTGCTTCTAGACAGGTTCCCTGCCTGGGAACCTTTCCACACATGAAGATACAGCGATGCTCACGTAACGAACAGTGCAGAGAAATGCTGTTTCTTTAAAATTAAGATTCCCTCAGACTTTTTTTTTTTTTTTTAATGTCATGGAAGTTTTTCTATTGCTGCCAGGCTTTATACATCGTTGATTTACAAAACCTCGGGTTTGATATTAGATTGACTTGACAGTGTCTCACATAATGAGTAAAATGTAAAAAGCAGCAATAGATTATACTCTTGGCATGCAGATCCAAGCTTGACTGGAAGTTGGAAAGAGAGAGTGCCTCCCTTCCACAGAATTGTGGCCTCTCAGGGTGTCTGACACGTGGTTCTACTCAGAAAAGCCAATAAGCGCACACTACTCACTGTGTGTAGCTACTATCATTTCTGCTTCGCAGAAGTCAAAATCCAGTGTCTTCTGCATTGATTTCTTGGTGACACAGCACTTGCACAGGGACAACAAAACCTGCAGAGGACCGGAAAATAACTCAGCTTGGGTCTCAGATGCAGGAGGACAGGCCTGAAGTGCTCTGGGTGCTGGACAAGTCAATGACTTTAGGAAAGTAAGTCTATCCAATGAGAAGTTTTGAAAGACAATAAAAAGACAAAATCCAAGAACACATTTACAAAGTGTTTAATCAGACTTTTTTTTCTTATTAAAGAACTTTAGGGCTCAGCCCACAGCCTTTCTCAGATAAATATCTCATTTCCTAGAAAATTGCTTCCCATTTCACAGATACTCAAGAATTATTTCTCAGTTCTTTCACTAATACTTCCAAATCCCACATTTTAAACTAGACATTATTCCAATATTTCCCCAAATTCATATTGGTCTAAATACTAAGAGATTACAATAATAGCTAAACCTGAACAAAGAGTATTCTGTGTACAGGACTAATCAAACTTAGTGAAGGAAAGAAGGAGTTAGTAAGTAGATAAATTTATAGAAGTTTTCCAAAGTTATTCATGGACAACAGAATATAACATACGTGTAGTGCAAGACACAGCATAAAATACATAAAACTGCACAAAATACAGCTGCCCTAGAAGTGCAGTCCCATCCTGTTCTGCCTCCAGGAGAAGGACAACCTCCCACAACCAGAACAGTCTCAAAAAGGCAAGAGGAGCAGCCACATGCTTTACAACTGACTGTGTGGATAAGAATAGCAGAATTCTGACTGAACCTAGTATTTTCTGACATTCCCTATAAGCGAGTATGCAATTTTTGAATAACCAAAATGCTATTTGAAAATTATTACCTTTTTTTTTTTTTTACTAATGGGTAGATATTTTTCCATGATGGAAACGGAAAAGTAAGATTCAGCTCCCTATTTTGAATCCACGTTCCTCGGGTGTTTTGCCCACATGCCTTTCCAGTCAATCCACACACCGATTCTGAATTAGGCAAGAAGCTGAAACAGAGTTACAACAAAATTTTTTGTGTCCTTCTACAGAAAACCCTGCAGCAACTACGCACAGTCCTGAGCAATTGCATCACAGAAAATGAAGCTCAGCTGTGAACCCAGCGTATGGAGCTGACTGGGCCATCACACCCAAACCAGAATTCTAGTGAGAGTCAGAGCAGATGAAATTTCATCGTGAAATAATTGAAAATATAAAAATGAAACACTTTATCAATTATAAAGACAATGTTTCTGGAAGTTTTTATTTCCCCGAAGATTTTATATTTGTATATCTTTTTATACTGACGTCTTTTCTGAGATCAAAACTCAATGTTTGATCAGTTTTGATTTCTAGATACCTTCCTATGCTGAAGAGCATTCAACAAAACTAAAGCTCATATACAGAATATTTTGTGTGAAAATATCTTGTTTCCATTAGATTGTTTGCCCCAGCTTTGAGTCTGCATTACTTCTTTTTTGGCTAACTCTCAAGCTTCCTTTTCTCCAAAGATTAACACATCTCCTGTGAAATGATCATATCCCAAAAGAGATAATTTAATTACCTGCAATTCTGCTTTTTTCTGAGATCTCTTGATGGAGCTCCTTTTTTTCACTCACAGCTCCTCCAAACTAAAATAAAAGTGTTTAAGTAGGTAGATTTAGTCATGATGTTTTGATTCCAAAACTGATTTGTTAGGGGGTGTAGTGGTCCCGTTCAGCTGCCTTTCTTTTAGTAATAATTGTAGATAATCTACTGTGAAAAACTCTCACAATTTATCACAGTTTCTGCCTGTGGCATTTCCCTTTAGCCCAAGGATAAATCTTTCTAAGTCTGGCAAATGTCAGGAATGCTCCTGTGATACAGGTGATCCTACAATAATAAAAATCAACAGCTAAAAGCAGACTTTATTGTAGATATTCATTATGATACTTATAGCCTGTTATAAATTTTCATCTCATTCTTATTTAACAAAGGCTGTATGTTATTATCCACTATGTCAGTGTGACCAAAATCAGAAGACCATCTTGAGTTATGATACGCCATATACATAATAATTTTTACAGTAAAGCTAAATGCAGAAGTTATCATATTGAAATCATGTCTAAAACAGTGAAATGGTTGCTGATAATTTTATATCATGACAAAGATTTGTACCACAGCAAAGACAAATGAAAGTGAAAGTCTTTAATCATACTTAGATCGTTAAATATCAGAATACAGCAGCCAATTAACATTTGTTTGTAAAAATACCCCAGCATTCTGCACCTCACCTTTGCCAGAATAGGAGCCATCATCTTGGCACTGTCCCTACAGCCACCAGCAACGGTGTCTTTTGGTTTCCTAGGTTAATCACGATGATTTTGTTGAAGTCAAGCATGGCCCATTTTCCAAAGTATAAAGTTTGTCTCGTGTCTGAAACAAAGGTTCATCATACACGGACATTATGAGGTCCCACAGCACACAAAGTGCCAGGCTAAGGAATGCAGCAGATTAACACTTCTCACCTTCTCAGTGCATTTTCTTTATTTTCTGGTACTCTTTCTGCTGGGCAAAAGTATAGATAAAATAAAGATGTAATTCAGATATATGATATATTAAAGATATATTATAAAGATATCATTCCTGAAAATTACATTAAAATAACTGCACTAACATGTTTGTTTGAGTTTCCTGCCTCCCACAAACAAATAAAAGAGATGGAAAGCATTCCTTTGGAAAAAGAGAACACCATTCCCAAACATGTTTCTCTGGACAAACATCAATCATGTCAAGCATTGTCCTGAAACTCAAGCAGGAATTACTTGGGTGTTTGTTTCCTGTTTTACATTCCTTAGAAAAAAAAAATGCCTTTGTCTCTGCATCAAGGAAACTCTTACTTACAGTTGCAGCTCTGCTGATTTCTCTCATGACAACGTCAAGCAGTTTATATACGAGAGGAGTAACTGAGCCCACTGCTTTGTCACCAACACACACGTTTTCAAGAACACAGACTATGAAAACAAAGCTTTGCCTAGAAAAGCTTTATTTGATTTTTGTCATCTTTGAGCCAGTGCTTAACCATCATGACATTTTTAGATGTGTCACTGGATACTTCTGAAGTAACGAAATCAACTGCGTTCTCCCAGTCGTTGTGTGTGCAATGTGTTGACTCCAGTCTGGAAAACCACCCTGCCAGAACAACTCCAAAGGGAGTATGCAAATCCTTTTTAGTAGCACTGTTCACCATAAAACATCAGAACACTATCTGAATACATCTGGGAGATGAACGATAATTTCGTTCTGGCCAGATTAATCTCCAGTCTTTAGTATCAAATCACAGCTACATGAGTAAGGTGAGAAATAGAGTATGCAAAGAGCAAAATGCACTTGAATGAGAATTTTCAGAAGTGTCTGTATTCTGCCATTAAAATTACCATTAACAGACACACAGATTACAGAGAAAATTTTATTTTTCCCCATAACAATGTTTATCACAAGGCCACAGGTTATATCAATGCTAATTTTAGAAGCATAAGATTTCCATTTCTTTACAGCAAAAAAATGGGCACAAGGACACTGTTCAGAAATCTGGCCAGCTCTGGAGTTGCACCAAAAATTAGAGAAAATGGTGATTGCTTAAAGGAACTACTTTATTTGTAGCGGTCAAATCTTTCAGGGAGATTTTCTTTAGAATTGGAGTATGACTAAAATTGCAAATGTATTTAAGGATATCAAATAACTTAACTTGCCAATTAAGACAAAAGGATATTGCACAAAACACACTGAATCTTGAGAATTCAGCCAAGAGATTTACATGGCTTAAGCATGTTTCCACGTTTGGTTTGTATTTTTCCCAGAGCTTTAAGTTTGTGTCATGGTTGATTCTCTGGGTATTCCAAGTTCATATGGACACAAAGTCCAGATTCACTCCCTTATCAGCACACACTCTATCATTTTAGAAAACAACATCCTGTGGTTGGAAAAGGCCAGGTTCGGTCCCCAGGTTGGCCACACGCTCTCTGCATGACCTCAAGGAAGTCACTTGCTCTAAAAATGACCAAAATTCTGAGGTGTCAAACTTGGTGTTTCTTCAGTGTAGTTTTCAGCAGTGATTAATTTCATTTCAGAAATACAGGTAAGGTCTCAAGCATCTGGGCAGGAGAATGGGGGGCAGCGCCTACAGAAGAGGAAAGGTAGAAGGTCCTGAGTGCCTCCAGCCAGGCTTTCCAAAACCAGCAGCTGTTTTGAGGCCTCAAATCTCTTTGTCATTCTCCTCAATCTTTAAAATGGAGACAAGAGCATTTCCCTCCTGCCCGGGGATTGTGTGTATAAATACATTCCTGTATGTGAGGCACTTAGATAAGATAGCTAAGGGAGCTATGTAACTTGATAAATTCCTTGATCTTAAGGAACTGTACTCTTGAAAGAAGCAGCTTGACTGAGTTTTAAATGTCCATATTATTCACAATATGAAATTGCCAAAAGATAAAAAACATTCTAATGATATTTGAGAGCAGGAACTCCCCTTCCCCCCCATACTTTGAGGACTCTGTCCCTTTGGAGACGGTATGCCTTTCAGTGAGGAGGATTCCCTATTGTTTTCTTCCCTATTCTTTATAATGTAAATGTAACCTCATTTATTTATTTATTTTGTCTCCGAGGCCTCTTTTTATCTGGCAAGATGGCAGGGGAGGGAAGGGTGGAGGGAAGAGGAGCTGAAGGAGGGGGGCTATTCAATAATGTCCTATTAATCGCAGTGCACTATCAGCAGGCTTTAACCCTGTTCCAATTCTTTGATTGCTTTTTAGGGATTAGAGCAAACTTCATTGTCATCCATTGCATTGCAAATGGGTAAATTTGAGTGATATGTACACAAAATATAGATAGGCAGATAGTGCATCAATATATGTGCAGAGTATATACATGCATTATATAGCTTGTACACACACAAACACACACACACACACACACATATATAAAAATAAGCTACATCTCCCTGTATTCCATACGAGAAAAAATCAAATCAAGGCACGGAGAAACTGAAAAAAAACCGTACATGTATCATTCACCTGATTTCAATTGTGACTCCCTTTGAACCTCGGCCAAATCATTTTGTACATTAAAAATTGGTCAGGGATGATAAGATTCCATTTTCATGGTTGGTAATGCAGAACCGGTGAAAGAATACAATTACAGACCCCTGAGTAAACTCTGCGAATGTCAACTTGATGTAAATGATCAAGTGTCGACAAAGGGCTGGCAGGAGGGGGGGCACACAGAGATGGAGGGGAAAGAGAGAAGGAGAAGGAGAGGCAGAAAAAAGAGGCTTCAACTTCTCCAGCAGCCTCTCACCCAGCACCTGTCTGGGCCCAGCCCTCTGGGACCCAATATTTCAGAGCCAACATGGTGCCCTGAGCCTCCTGCTGCTGCCACTGCCATTGCCTTGGGCCGGGACCAAGACATTGTGCCATGGTTGTGACAGGAGTGACCTGCCCCTGCCTGCAGCAGGCCAACAAAAGCAAGGAGCCACACAAAGAATTTCTGCGAAACAAAAGCATGCCTCCACATAAATCCCGCAAGGGCCCGACACCCAGGGCTCACACTGAGGGGCTGTCAGGCCCCGACCCCTGCACGGCTGCAGGTGCAAGAGCCCCCGGTGTCACCCCCGGGCTCTCCCAGCTGCCTTCCCATGTAGGCCCCACCGTTGCCTGGGTCCCAGCAGCCCTGCTCGCTCCTCTCTGCCTTCCCTGTGAGCACCAAGTTGATGCCATAGCAACTTCTTCACTTTTTATAGTGAGCTGACATCGGAATCTGAGGAAAAAGGCTGTGACCGTGCGGATGTACAGAGGCTCAGGGAGTGAAAGGAGGCAGAGGTGCTCATCACTCATGAGGGAGGCCAATGGTTTAAAAGCTCCCAGAGCGTGATCTGTATATTCCTTACACCTTGTGATTCCACAGGGAAGCAGACAAATACCTTCTCTTACCTCAGGTAAACTGAGGCACGAAGCAGTGAAGGGACTTTACTGTCTCGTTAGTTGAGGACTGAGTGCTGTGCACCCATTTCCACCAGCTTTGTGTTGGCCAGTAGCCCACACTGCCTCTTGGTGGTGAGCGAGTTCATGTCCAGGTCATGGCCAAATCTCATCTGGTCCCACACAGCACTTCTGGGAGGCGAACACGTATTCAAAAGCCTTTTGCCATTCATGAGCTGAAAACAGGAGCGATATTTCCATTTATTTTAGAATTATCACCTGAGCTGATTAAAGAAGTTATCAACTTCAGTCGTTCCTTGCATGTCGCTTTTGTTTCACATTTCCAATGTTTTGCCTGTGCGCGCTGCATAAATTATTGAAACATTATTTTATTTATCCATCCCCCTGTGACAGAAATAGGTTCTCTGAAAGCAAATCTTGTCCTAATCAGTTTTGTTTGTCTTGGTTTCTCTCCTCAATATTGCCACTGCTTTTAGGTTAGTGAACAAGTAACACTAGTTTGCTTTTGTGGAGAACAAAAAGCGCTGTGGGCTGATAAAGACAGGGTGCTAAATTAAAGGTTATTCCAAAATACATCACTGGTGGCTAGGAAACAATAGGCTTGTAAAACTTTTAGCAAGCTGGGTGGGAGAAAAAGAAGACGATATGCTGAAGTTAGACAGAATGGGGATTGTCTAGACCCCGGCAGCTCTGCTTCCCATCGAGCCCTAACCTCAGCAGCAAACTTGCCTGGTTCACAACTACCTCCAGAATTGGCCATCAAGAATATGAGACAGGGAAATAAGCAGGCCCCAGGGTGCCAATACATGGGCTTAGGTTTATATCGTATATAAAAATGGCATAATAGTATTGTCCGTTCCTAGCCTGTGCTCAATTCTTTTTATACACTAATACATCAATAAAACACGATCACCCTACCAAAGCACAGTTACAGAAGCACCTACTTAAAATATTGCCTTTTTTTTTCCTTTTCAGTGTAGTGCATGCCAGCCTAATTAGAAGTGCAATAAAATTAAGCAGTGGTATGCACATTATCCTGCTAAAAGTAGCAGCATAATCAAGTTTGATGCAAACGTGACACAACTTGCTTAGTTGGTAAGGGGTTTAAACTCTAGCTAACTACCTGTACTTTAAAATTAACTCTGCTCAAAATATCTCGAGCAGTAATATTAAAGAGCCAAGTGACGTTCAGAATGTTAGCAGGACTGTTCTGGTTTTGAAGCAGAGTTTCAAATAAAATGAATTTTAAACAGTTCAAAATGTTGCAATTTCTCACCTGCACATATGGCTCACGACAAATTTGAATATTGAGTGTTATCTGAATCTTAAACTCTGAACCAGTGTACACAAATACAGTTAGGGGGGTTGGGCACTGCAGTTAAATCTATTTGCTTCTCAGGCTAAAATCATTTGAACCGTTTCCCTCCCTTGATTCTACATTCATGATTCCCCTAAAAGACACAAAATTATATATTGAGTTTTTCTTCCCGTGACATAAAAAAATAAACTGGACTGAACCCATTAACCAGGAGAGTTAAGTGAACGCACATCATCCCTTTAACAAACTTTACTGCGTGTTGCTAGTCTTTGCAGATCATTACAGAAATTTAAATCTAGTTTGTCTTTACCGAATGTAAGAAAATGAAAACATTTTTTTCTATGTCCTACTCATTTAATGAGAAAGTTCTCAATTAACACAGATTAAATCTACATGGCATTCTTAGGAAGTTCAGTACAATCTATTTTAGCAGATACAGATATGTCCAATTTTACCTAACATTGCTGAAGAATTCTAAATTTGACATAAAAAAGCCGCAGCTCTAATATTAGATTTAAAGAGTGCAAATTACAGCACATGTTAAATAACTATTCCCTTGGGTATTTATAGCTTTAGGTTCTGAACTTACTGTCTTGCGTATTTTTTCCCACAATAATTTTGAAAACTTTTCAGTCCCTTCACTGATATTTTGTTACTAATAACGATTAACATAAAGGTTTTGCTGTTTCACTAAAGATGATTTATAGATGTTGTTGTGTTAGGAAATGTGATGGAGGTTTTTATTCCATTAAAACACTCTTATGACAAATATTTTTTCAAATAGATTCTTTTGGCAATTCAAATTTAGAGTTTTACTTTTTTAGATATTTCTGAATACACGTGCTTAATTTGGAAAGCAAAAAACCAAATTAAAATTATTTGCACCAAAATGAGGAAAGATATAACCTGAAAGATATCAGCCTGATTTGCCAATTACACTTTATCACAAATCTGTGAGCAGTTGAAATTCTTTTTTATTTGAACAATTCTAAAACACATTTTTTAAGGAATACTGATATTTCAAGGAGATGAATGCACACCTAGCAACGTAAACACACAGCAGTAAAAAGTAGTCAGCATTTCCAAAGTTAAGCCTGGCAAACTTATCCAAGTCAACATATAAAGGGCAGCCTACCTTACACAAGTCATAACATGTTGTTTGTGAGGTGGATACAGCTCCGGACCCAACAGTTGGCCACCACTGGTACAGGCAGCAGAGGACAGCAGATGGAAACCCCATCCATTGCGGGTGTTGTGCCCAAGCCCTGGCCACCTGGGCTCAGTGTTCTTCCCCAGTTCATACTCAGATACCGCTCTGCAGACATGGTAATGATTTTTAGAGATTTCATTTGTTTGTCCTTTACACGTTCTACACCACCTAGAGAAAAATAGCACTTTTTTAAAAGCAACCACTCAAGGTTTCACTCAAAGCTATCTCTGTATGCCGAGCATGCTGACTGATCTAATTACTGAAACCCTAATTATCTCTTGGGAGAGTTTCCATAACCATTTGCTGGCATATAGTATCTCATGGTCATAATCAGTGGCCATAATTTCATGGAGGGATATTATTTGTGTACTCACCCTGCAAGGGGACCTGTGCACACCTACTATCGATAGATTAGCAAGTAGAACCAAGGAGCAATGGTTGCATACACAAGAGAAAGTAACATGCAGTTCCTGCAGGTTGAAGCTTTAAAGATATGGAAATACCTGGAGAGTAACGTACAAAGCTTTGTTTCTTTGGGCAAAGACTGTCTGAAATGTCACTGGCTTGGGGGTACTCTGACTTTGGAAAGGTATAATAAATTTGAGATATTCTACAGCAAAGAAAAATTTTGGTTTTCCCCTCATCCACATTTCCATGTGAGAAGGATCTTCTAAAATGTAAATTAATTAATTAATTAGTAATTCTGAAACAGTTGAAAAATTATCCTAAAGAAGCTGTACTGTTATAGTTGTAGAAGTGCATTTATGCATTAAGTTTTCAGTAGTTTATTTCCATATTCTACAGTACTAAATGGATGATCTCTTACTTTTCATATTATAGGGACAAGTTTCTCTAGCTGGTGTAGTAGGGAAGCAATTTTTATACACACACCTCTGCAGGTGAACCAGGAGCAATATAATAAAGACTGAATGGATGGCTTACACAATCTGCTGATCTTTTTTATTAACAGTTCTGGAGTCAGAGTTAGCTTTAAGTGGGAAATCATTCTAAATCTTTTTATACATGAGTGGTGTACAGATATGGGTTTTTTCCAAGCAAAATATTCATTGTTATTAAGAAAACCTAGTAGATGTATAGCAGATGAGCTGCATGAAAGGGTACACAGATTCCATTTCCCATCGCCCACAAGCCCTGGTGCCCCTGGGTTTTTCTTCACTCTACTATGAACCCCTCAAAGTAATGCACTTCTGAAGTACAAAATCTTGAAGGAAGAAACACTAGCAGAGCAAACTCTGCCACCTCTCAAGTAAAGGGAATATGTAAAGGGAATATAATGTATTTAACTTCCTACAAAAAGGCTGGCTTATTTGGAACACCTACAGTGAACCACATTGTGAAGCATTTGTAATAGTCAAAAACAGAGGCTTAAGGTGTTGGGAAAGGAAATGGTCCATGAAAGAGTGGTCTACAGAGTTAAATCCCTAAACTAGGCTCACCTCGCAGCCAATTTTGAAAACATATTTCAGGTCAGGAAATAGTAGGGAACAAGTTTAAGTGAATGTCAAACCCGCTAACCCTTCTCCACAGAGGAGAACAAGTAATTCATGAAATCAGCAAAGGATTAAGGCAATTCAGGTACCTCTACACAGCTACAGCAAAGCAGGTCAGAGTGTATCCTTGAGCACTGGATCCCTGATAGTCCACACTGATGGATGATTATCTCACCTTTGGGTTTTGTTTTAGACCCCAGCTCACTTGCCAGGAAGCACCCATGGCCTGGCTCTGAGGATGATCCCCTACATGGAGTAATCCCAAAGGGTGGTATGTAAAAGGTTATTCCAAGTTTGGCTTTCCCTATCCTGCAAAGTCCTCCAGAACCATTCCAGCAGGCTTCATGCCTCAAAAACCTCTCCATACTGTTTAGTCCTACTATTCCTCGTCGTCCACAAGCGCATAGACACCTCTCCTTGCAAAGATACTCAAGAGAAAATAAATAATAACCTCTCTCATTAGGGCTGGAGGACAGTCCGTATGTGTGTGAGTGTCTTCTCTCCAGCCCAGAGTGTCCCAGGCCTATCTGAGTCGCCCTCAGCAGAAAGCCCTCTGTTAACCTCTAATGCAGCTGTTTTAACAACCAAGCATTGCAATTAACAGCATAAGTCCATTAATTCCACCCTGTGAAACAGGACAAATACAGTCCACATCAGAAAGTTTCTACTCTCTAACTGAAGAAGGTGAGCAAAGCTGGCTTTAAATTGCTCTTATCTTAAATGGCCATTGCTTCTAAGGCTATGTCTCCACTCAAGAATTAATTAAAGCTTTTTAAATTTAAATTCTTTTTCTTGAGTCACTCATGCACTCCCAGTTGCAATGCCATACTGCAACATTACACCCAAATTGGTGTATGCACTAGTTCAATGGACAAGTGCTACTGATATTTTTTTCCCTAAGAAATCAGCACAGGTATTTAAAGGGAAAGGGCATTTCTCTGTTAGGCTTCAATCCATTTGATTCTTGGTTCAAAACAGCCTTCAGGTGTCAGTGCACAACCAGCCTTTTCTGCATAGCTCATTGGCAAAAGATGAGCAAAGATATGGTTGGAAGGAACTCTGGTGGTGATTTGTTAGTGATTTTGATTAAATTTAGTGTAGTCACATGGTTGCTGTCGCATTTTTATCCATGGATAATTATGGAGTCTGCTCATTTTATGAGATGTATTTTTAAGAGTTTATCAGTGGCTTGGGATGAGTGCTCTTTTGTTTAGTGATGTATAAATTTGAATAATAATAAATAACAAAGTGAAGAAGAACGAGGGAAGAGAGGAGACTGAAGTCTGGAAAGACTCCTTGCTACGCATGTCTGCTGCATTTGAACACAGCATAGATGATACAGCAGCGGGCACTATAGAAAGCCCTAATATAAATCAAATTAGATAAATATTAATTGCCATGTACTAACTGTGCACTTTACTGGGGCGTATTGACATTTTCAGCCAAAGGCTCATGTTAATAGTGTACACTTAATGATCAGATGCTTTCCCTTACACAGTTCTAATGCTTTGACAAGCAGACACCAGCAAACGAGATTGTGACACCGCACCGTGATGCTGTGTTACAGCAACACACGGGTTTGCTTCAGCCCTCCTCAGAGCTGCACCATGTTAACCTCACACTGTGGGGCACCACCACACTTCTCCATGGGGCACCCTAAGCTGCAGACACCCTCCTGACCCACACTTCCCAGTCAAGAGGTATTGGGGGACTCATTAGTGTGGATGTACTATGTAATCTCAGTAACATCACCTTACGCATCCTGTCCTTGCTGCATTAATTGTGGTGTTGAGGAACTTTACGACTTTTTTGAGTCACTGGTAGCATCACCTGGGCACTTGCAGAGTTTTGCATTCACCTTGATAATAATAAGACAGAGACAGGACTTCCTCTCTTGACATTAAAAAAAGGATTAATAAAAAATTGATTCAGAATCAAACAACTGCTTTAGCCACAAAGTTAAATTAAGGGGGAATTTTGAGGTTAACCATCATTATTAAAGTAACATTGACTTTGACAATTTAGATGTATTAAAAAACTTCTTAATCGTACAAAAATTCAAAGCAAAGAAGGCATGCAAAAATGAAAAAAGTCTAAATGGATTAGTTAACATTTAAGAAACCACAAAGAACCTCCCCCCCTTCTGTCAAAATGTCATTAAAGCAAGACATTCCTATGGAAAGCCTGATTTTGACAAAGCTGCATTTTGCACTGGTAAAATATCATGTAGGGAGGTTTTCTCATAATTAATATAAAGCAGTAACAAGGTGTTCTCTTTTCGGTTACTGTGGTATATTTGAGAAAAGTTTCATTTCTTTTATGACACTCTGAGACTTGTGATGGTGTTGTGGTATCACTCAGCACAACTGAATTGTGCAGTAATGAGTGTGTGTGTGTCAGGCGTTTATTCAGGTTTTATGATGCACTTGTGCTGTGGGTCACTGTTCTGTACCAGAGGAGCATAAGCTGTGTATCAGTGCTGGTGCCTGCGTGTCTCTGTGGTAGTTTGACTGTAGGTGATCATGTCTGGTCTGCAGTGAGCATGGATGCTTGAAAGGAGGTTGTAGTGATGTGGGGGTGAGTTTCTTCTCCTTGGTAGCTAGTGATAGGACAAGAGGAAACGGCCTCAGGTTGCTCCTATCCATAGGTTGGATATAAGGAGGAATTTCTTTACTGAAAGGGTTGTCAAGCGTTGGAACAGACTGCCCAGGGGGGTGGCTGAGTCACCACCCCTGGAGGTGTTTAAAAGATGAGTAGATGTCGTGCTTAGGGACATGGTCCAGTGGCAGACTTAGTAGGGATGGATCGATGGTTGGACTCAATGATCTCAAAGGTCTTTTCCAACCAAAACCATTCCATGATTCTATGACTCTGCCTTCTCTGGGTGATCCTGCCCTAGCAGGGGTTTGGACTGGATGATCTTTAGAGGTCCCTTCCAACCCCAACCACGCCATAACTCTGTGTACGGCCATGGTGAGCAGTGCCAGCACCGCACCAACTGCACAGCTGAGCGCAGCCTGCTTCTGCTTTTATGTCCAAACATGCAACATGCCACCACACTTCCTGGCTGTGCCAAACGGCTTTAATACGTGTTATGACAATGCTGTGTTGGGTGCTATTTCTGCTTGCTCTGAACCATAGGCATGAATTTCACTGCATGATTATGTTACAATATCCCTGCGCTCCGCATTGCCCAGTTGTGCCAGGTTGACGTTGTGCATTGTGTGTTACAATAACATTGACTGCTGAATGGTGGGGCTCAGTGCTGTATTCACATGAGGTGGTGGTGGGGCTTTGAGCGGTGCCAGACAGGGCGAGGGTAGCGTGGAGGGCCCTGCATTCGCCGTACGGGACCCTGCAAAATTAATGTTATGTAACCCGCACTTTGTGGTTGGTTTGCATTAGCGCTGTGTGCTCTCTGCTGCTTCATTGCGGGGTATTAATGTCAAAATGCCCCATGATCTACTGCTGTGTGGTTGTGGTGTAGCCTCCGATAAAATCATGGCTTGGTTTCTTAATAATGCAGGGTTTTAAGAGACAACAAAACGTATAGGAATTGTTCTGTATTAAAAATGCAGCATAATTGTATAATTACAGTATTTGCATCATGCTAAACAGATTGGCTGGGTTATTTCAGATTCTTTAAAGTCGGGATGGCATCAGGCCTACAGTATTTCTAAACTGTTTTGCCCGTCTGCAGTTGTATAATGAAACACCACAAATTTTACCCAGCAATACTTGTGCTTTCTAAGTGCTGCATTATGAGCATAAAATTACCAAACGTACTGAACACACTTACCAACACTGAACTAAAATCCCTTATCTCTAACCCACAAATTAAGTCTCCACAGATCCTTTTTTACAATGCCGAAGTAATAAATACATATATATTTATTTCTACAACCATTTTAAGAAATTAGAAAGAAACCCACACAGTAGTTTAGCACTTAATTTACAACAGTACGGCCTCTCGAGTAAGTATGTAAAACAAACACACATCATTTATTTCCCTCATTTGAAATCCCTGCTCCCCGACACAGACAGACAGACTCATACACACAGATCACTACAGCCCAAATTGGACATCAGAGAAGAAACTAGGACTTCTTTGCTATCATCCGTGATTGCCCTGAGGGTTGAGGAGTGGCCAATTTACAGCATGAATATAGTCTGGGGATACATGAATCATGAATCATGTTTGATGTATGGAAAGGCACAGTCATTCTGAAAGGCTGCAAATGCAGTCATCTGCTTTTTAAGTGAAGAAAAAATGCTTGCAAAACAACAACAACGCAAATGGAGAGATGAAATACCTGGGAAATATTATTTAAAAGACACCATCTTTGCTTATTTTTTTTGTTTTAATTGGGTTGGAAGGGGTTACTTCATTATGCAGCAAATTAGAAAATTCATAATTTATCATTGCACCCAGTCGAAATGCCACCCAACTGAGTCGCACCCCTGTGAAAACCATCACATAGTAACAAACTGTCAAAGCCTGCTGCAGCCGACGGGCAAAATTAATATGCAAATGTATGCAAGAAATTAAAAAGCAGAATTACCCAGGCAAATGAGGTAGCTATACTTGAATTGTTAGAATTATGAATAATTACTGCGAATTTTCTGCTCCTAATATAACTTGTTTTTTGATAAACAAAGACTTAATTATCGAGATGCGCTGGAGAATTTCCGTGGCGCTCATTAATCTTGCAAAAAAAACAAGTCCCTGGTGCCCAAACCGTAATGAAGAGCGCGTGCCCTGAATCTTCAGAAAGATCAGAGGCACCAGGGTGCCAGGGCTGGAGAAAAAAAATGACAGTGCCAATGTCCCCTCCTGTACCCTGGAGTGTCATAACGTCTTCCACTAACTATCAAAGGGACTTATTTATGCCAGCAGCTGAGCTATAAGTCCAATTTACGATGCCTTAAGCAGTGGTGAAATGATCTGTTGATGTGCTATGGAAATACCATCTTGCAGTAGCTCGATTTGGTCCCGGTGATACCAACATGACGAGGACCCTCCGCTCCTCTGCTAATGGATGCAGCATGACAGACCATAATACACAAGAGGGACAATCTTTTAGGACCGGTCTCAATGGTCCTCCATTAATCTTGGTTCCGCAGCGCTGTGGTGTCCATGGGAACAAGGGCATTATCATAAGCACTGGTTTTAAATGTTCCCATTAGGGACTGCGATACAGAGGAGAGATGCATGGGGTGAGAGGGTTAGGGGAGACAGTCCACTATTAGTTTACAATATTTTTTTTATGACCTGGATTCAAACCATAATGGGTGGCTCAGAGGATTTTCTCTTCCTAAATAACATAAAGAAAACAACAAAGGAGGAAGCAGCTAAGTGTACAGCACGGCACGGTGCTGCATGTTCGCCTCTGTTTTTACAGCTAGAAAATCAGCTTGGCCCTGGTGGGATGAGATAATTTACCATGAGAAAGCAAAGGGAAAATAACCCCAGGTACTCTCAGCACAGACCAAATCGAACCCGCTGTGAGCTTATTATTACTTAAAAACTGGCATCTAAGTGGAAATGACTGACTCTCTGTCATTATCCCCATTACCACCATGATAAACCCAAGCAGATGATAAGGCAAAATTACAAAACATCAGTTCTGGAGCTCAGAGGCTACTTCAGAAGCTCAAGGCAGACTGTGTTTTCAAATGCTTCCTTCTCTGCATTCAAGTCTCCAAATTTCCTGATGCCTTGACAGAACCATTTCACTGCATAGGCAAATTGTCACCTTTTAAACCAGGGCATCTGTCATTTTTATACAAGGGTCTACCACTCAGTCGCTCTGGCTCTTAATCCTCCAATTTCTCTATGCACACAGAGCGGCTGCGGTACCATAACATTTGAAATTTCACTCTCGCAGCCTGCCTTATATCCAGAAAGGGAAGGACAGGGGGATGACTGCCTCAAAACTGACAGAAAGGACACCCCTCCTGACTGCTGGCCTTTATTTTTGTAATCGGCAGGAGGAGCAGCTTGCCTGGGAAGTAGCAGTACTTCGGAGTGAGAAGAGGGGAGCAAATGGAGACTACAAAAAGGCACCTGCAAGATCTTCCACCCTTCTCTCACCCTTCACGTTACATCCCTTCTGCCCCCTTCCCCAACCTTTCCTCACCGAGGGGTGACGGACACGTTGGGATGGAGCCCTATGGATGCTTCTCCAGTGGCTTCTCCCCAGTGCAACAGAGCTGGAGGGGACCCAGAAAGCAAAGCATTGCCTGGGTCTGAGCACGTTACATCTGGCTTAGCAGGCTGATAATTCACTTCACCGGTTGTCTGGAAAAAGGGGGTGATTATAAAAGGAGCAGTAATTGTGTCTGACATGGTTGCCTACCTCCCTACTGCTCAGCGAGCAGGACGGCTGCGAAAGTTCTTACCAACAGAAACTTTCCTTTTTCTCCTAGCGATGGGGGAGTTTAATTTTCCAGTCCTGCTCTTGCCAAGGCAAGCTTCATACAAAGTGTTGAAGGGTTACACATTGTGGTTTCAAAGCCCTCTTAATGGCTGTCACCACCCCAGGCTGAGCCGTGCAGACCCCAGTCTCAGCTCCCCGGACCCCACGACCTGATGCTACCAAATCAGTTGTTATCTCCCTCTATTTCAGACATGGGATGGGCAGAATTGTGCCCTTGTTGACACTAAAACCTGTTTCTCAGCCAATGGCCACAGCGTCAGTCTAAACATCTTATAGGGATGAACCCAGGTACAGAATGAGCTTGTGATAAACCCTCCAAGCAACACAATTTCTTTGAAAAGAGGTTTCTTGTTTTACAAGAACACTTCAGTACAAATCACTGAGTCTTTCCTCCTTCATGCACGTGCATTTAATCATTTATAACAGAGAAAAAGATGAGGTTTGAAATTAAATTTCTCCTTATCTTAGCGAAGAGTTGGGAAAACCCACACAAAAACTGCTGAGCGTGTTGGGAGATCCAATTTACCTGTCCAAGAAGTTAGGAAACAGCTTCAGGATAGAAAAACAATTTGCACATAGCGAAGCACTCGTGACAAGGTGAAAATCTCCCTCTCTGCAGAGTTCATCCAGTGGCTGCAGAGGAATGGAGCTGGAGTGTAGGGACAGGGTTGACCAACAGCTACTACAAGAAGGAACACAATAAATCCCAGTTCAGACTCCACCTGATAATACTTTGCATTTACAATTGTTTATAACTTTTAGCCAAATTTTTCATGACAGAAAATGACACGAGGAAAGGCTTCAGTAATTCACTCAAAGTCACTGTCACAACCACTTTTTGGCCCTCCGTTAAAGGCTCGAGCCTCAGGCTGTCTCTGCCTTAGGCATCAGTCCAAAAAAGAGGAATAAATCTGAGTGTGCAAGATGAAAACATTTATTATCTGTGGCCAAAAACTGCACAGTTTAGATTTTTCACAACCAGTCTTTGCTCTTAGCATAGATATTACAAATATATAATGAATGTGTGTATGTTCCTGACAGAAACGGGTGCATAAGGGAAGGTGGCCATGGACGATAGAAGAGGGCTTCTCAAAACGCTCGTGTCATGTTGGCAAGCTGTTGCAGCAGCACCTGGCTGCCAAATCAGATGAATTACCTTTCCAGTAGAAGAGACTGAGATCATGTGAAGGTAAGCAAAGATTTCAGGTCCATATGAACACGTTTCCACTTGGTTTTATGCAACTCCAAGCCCCTCTCAAAGAAACGTAAGTGTTTTCAATCCAGGTCAGCACACTACCACGGCAGAGCAGCACACACACCACGTGCACCTTTCTGACACAACAGTTGTTCAGCTCGCTGCAGAAATCCCAAAGGAGACCAACAATTTACTGCATTTATATAACAAATAGTTTTGGGGTAGAAGAGCTGTGCTTCTAGTTGTCAGCTCGAGGGTCTTTACAGTGCTGAAAAGGGGAGGAAAAAAAAAAGACTTAGATTATTTCTAGTGACCCACATACCGCAAAACATCTGCTGACAACATGGTTGGCTTCCTGCCCAAGTTCAACCCGGAGCTGTCTCCAGCTGATCATCTTTGCCCTCACCACAATCCAGAGTCCACAGCAAGCAAAGGTGACAGTCAGGGATGCAAAAAGCAATTTGACCAGTTGAGTAAGCACAAACTTGCATAAAAATGCGCACACATACCTCTAGCATCAATCTGACCTTAAAAAAAATAAAATAAAGTGCTAGCATCAAATATCAATATTCAGATGAAAATTCTTCAGGTTAGAAGTAAGAACTCACTTGTGTTTAGCGTGATCCTTTGTGTTTGCAAAACTTAGATTGTTTAAAATATTAGGTCCTAGAGATATACCTGCACAATATGATTAGACAAAGCATTGGAAACAAATAAAAAGCCCCAAGAAATACCTTTTGTACTGTCAAGCTCCAACGTTGCATTAAGTGCAGTATTATTCTGTTTGTAGAGACAGAAATAATATTTCTAGCAGCATTTGTGTTCCGTCCTTCTTTTTACATCTGAAATGGTGTTATGCTGTCATGCAAACACATTGATGTAACTTGACTGTCAACCTCCCCTTTCATTGTTTGTGGTTATTACTTTTTTGTTATTATTTTTATTCAAATCAGTAATTACTCCCAACTTCCATGTTCCTTGTGCTTTCTTTGTTCCTGCATTTAGGTACTCATTCTCCTTTTTAAATGCATCTGACTGCTCAGAACACAGCCATAATCATACCTGATATTGTTCAAATTAATAGTCACTCATTTGTGATCATAAGGGTTTCTTTGCACCTTGTATTACAGATGTAAGAAACCTTGCCACGCAATTCAAAAAGCCATACAGCAGGCTCTCATTTTAGTGTTACCAACAGAGAGCACTTGTTATTCTGTTGTACTTTTTATTAGTATCAGTATGATGATTACTTCTGCTCGGTAAAGTCCAAAGGATACGGTGATTCAAGGGGAGGAGAGGGTGCTCAGCCACCTCTCATTAGAGTCCCTTGTGGTCCAGCAGAAAGCCTTGAAGATTCCCCTGAAATTCAGTGTCAACGCTCGGGCGAGGGCTTGTTACAGATGAACTGTTTGGATGATTTAAAATACAAGTATATAGAAATGTAACAGCAAGCGACAGAAAACACGATCCCTTAGGTGCCGTAGCTGGAGGCTTAGTGACAGATGATGCTGCAAAATGGCTTCGAGATGGGATATTTACAAAATTGCTTTATGAGAATTCTGCACTGCTAATCACAAAGCTCCAATAATAAGTCTTCCTTTATTAATTGAAATCTAAGTACTAGCTCGCATTTTCAGATTTTGTCTTTGTTAAAACGTTTTAGAAACTTCTAATATTCCCTTTCCATTTCCAAGCCTGACTTCGTTCCTGACAGCTTCAGGATTGCCTTAGCCCTTCTGAATACACTAGACACAACACTCCTCATTTGATTAATTCTAATAATTTTTAGTCATTATTACTTTTTAACATATATTGGTATTGCAGATTAAATATTATTTATAGCTTTAATTTGTGTCCTGTTTGGGCTGTACAATCACAGGTCTAACTTGGCTATCATTATTATCATATTGTTTTATATTGCTCCTAAAATTAAAATCCATTCTTGTCTTTAAATGTTTTATTGTACTTGTCTTTCTTGTTTTGCATTGCATAGTCCATGATTAATTCTGTTAGCCAAGTGCATATGGCCTGCTTGGCTATCATCCATTATCTTCATCATTGTTGCCTCAAAATGAGCACTTTATTATTACCTTTTTCATCTTTCCAATTACCAGATGTGCTTTTGCATTCCCATACTTTTCCTACTAGAATGAGATCTACATTTAGAGTAAAAGTCCCAACTCATTAGTCATTGAAGATGAAGTGAATTTTCCCTGGCTAAATACAGAAAACCTGAGGGTCAGTTCCAGTGTTAGAGAGGTAGAGGAACTTTTGGAAAAGAGAATCAGAAATGGCTACATCTTTTCTAGAAAGAAAGCTTCACTTAATGTCAAAAAATTGGTAGTTTGGTAGAGGACCTATTTTAGATAAAAGGAAAATTCCTTCTGCAGATCCTGTTACTACATTTGACTGAAGCATCTTTCTGAAGGCTCCCTATAACTGTGATTTCCTGGAATGGCACACCCCTCACCACCACCCCCCACACCCCCTCAAAAATCAAAAAACAAAACAAAAAAAACCAAAAACTTAAAAGGTTGTGAAAAAAGATGTGTTAAATGTCTGCAAAAGGCTGGGAGCATCATCTCTCACTGCCGAAGCCTCCTGCAAGTTTTCCACTCTAATTTTTCAGGTTTGGGTGACATAGTCTAGTTCAGTGTGCCAGGACCCAAACACTTCTCTGACTGCATTCAAGCTCCTAACCATGCAATGTCCACTTAGCCACAAGGTCAGCTGAGCTAAATCTGGCATATGGTAAAAAACCTCAACAATGTAAAGAAAAATCTCTTTTTTGTCTTCATTTCATTCATATAATATGAAGAAAAATTCCTACCTATCCACAAAACACCTCAGCCCAGTGTCATTTCTCTAAGCGTCTTCAATTCAGACAGGCTATTAATTTTTGGTTAATATTTTTATAATCCCATGATTTAATGTTTAAAAAAAATCACTAGAGAAACATTTAATATAAAACTACAAACTCTTCTCATGACATAGATGTTTCTAAATGCCCATGAATTTCTTCTATATAAGGTCCTTTGATTAAAAAAAAGGGAAACTAAGTAAGGGAATATCTCCATCTCTCTCAAACCTTTGTACTGTAAATCTGTTTCTAGGCAAGAACCTACTCATTGCCCCACAAAGCAATGATGGGACCAGACCTGTGCACAACCCGGGGATACATAAGGGAAATGTTATAAGTAAGGGAGGAAGCTGGCAGACAAAAACATGCTAGCTTCTGTTTTCTGACCTAAGTATGCTGCTCTGGGCATTTTAGAAAAATCTGTTAATAATCACTGAGAACAGAGGAAGCAAACATTACAACGGGAAAAATTCCCATAAAGGGGTGGGAGAATGTAGGCTGAAATGTTCTGAAGTGACTAAGGTGACAAGTTTCAAACCTCCTCAATACTCTGATTTTCAAGAGACAGACATCTGTTTCCCAAAGCTCCGGTGCTCAATGCAGCAAGCAGAGCACCAAAAACAGAGGTCCTCTGGTTCCTCTTTGACAGGGGTCAGAAGGACTGTTGAAGTGCTGTCATTTACAGGTGCTCTGGCACGCACTTAGCACAAGCTTTTAAAAGTATTTTGGAGACTTAATTGTTCAAGTAGCACTTTATAATTAGTTGACCACAGCATTTGAAAAACAGATTCTTTAAATTGTCCCTTTTTGAGTATCTCAGAATTGAGGCTCCCTTCTTCCCCTAAAGAAAAAGGTTGGCTCCTCAGGCAAATTTTGTGCTTGATCTCTCCAGATCTGATGTTTATACCTTTATGCCTCTCTATAGCCTCTTACTCCAGGCGCAGTGACATTTACTTCAACAGAGCTCTGCCCAGGCGTTGTGCCGCAGTGACATATCCAGACTTGGTTCTTCTGTGCCTGCAGACGTAAAAGATGTCCCACATGTATCAAGATGATAGGGCAACGTGTTGAGAACTTTTACATATTAAGTGTCTTAAGATACCAGATCAAAAAGAGATTGCAGAAGTGATAAATGTCATTTATACACCATCATGGCAATGTCTGGATTTTCATCTAAACATCACCAGGAAAAGTTTGACAAGTCTGGGATATTATGGCATGGCTATTTCTCTCATTTGGGCTGATATTTGCTTGATCTGTTCATATCTTAATAAGTTTGCTCTGAGCAGAAGAGCAACTCTGCATCTTCCCTCCTGGCAAAAGATACACAAAATACCTTTTTAATCTCAAAGAGCAGTTTGCACTCTTCTGCAGGCATTCAGAAACTTGCTGTTGCTAAAATATCCTCCTTTTTGGTGATACGGTTGTAGTAGCAACGGCAGATTGCCTTTGGTACTCCTTTGTTCTGAAGTTTTTGTAACGAAGTGTCTGGATACAAAACTTTGTCATATTATGTTTTGAAGGTTTTGCAGCAGCAGAGAGCGGTGTGCGTCTATGAGCATTTATAATGGAGAAAAGCTAAGTGATAAAGTGCACCTTTAACATAATGACAGTAATTCAGTCTCAGACAGTGAATGCTATTATACCCTCTTTTAAAGACCAAAATCAGTCAATTGAAATGACAATTATGATAATCCTCATGTAATGAAGATTATTTTGAAACAAAAGTCCTTTTTGGTGTGTGTGCCTGTGAATGTGTATTTACTGTACCTAAGTGCAATCTCGACGTTCTGCTCGGCTGGGAAGCCTGTACAAATATACCAGGGTTTTCTAACCATTCTGCTGGTTTCAGTTGATATTTAGTGTAAATTGATTTCTTTACAAAAAATAAAAAGTAAGAAAACCCCACACACTCCCTCTAAATAAGATTTATATATGTTTTGGCAAAATAGTCTGAGCACACAGCTTGGAGGAATGGGCAGCCTTGTAAAAGTGGTGAGGTCGATCAGTCTTAGAATATGGCAAGCTCTTCCCAAAGCACCCAGTGCATTTACCCTGTGTGTTGCCTTAACTTTCTAAAGAAGGCCACTGTGAGCTTTCAACAAAATACATGGATCGTTAAGAGTGAGCAATAAATCCAGTAAACATTATTCTAACTGGAAGTCAGTCTATGATAGGTGGCCTGTCACAGTTATTAGTTGAAAAAGAACATACTGACCATCTGAATATAGTTCATCAGCTAAAATTTTCAAAGAAGTCCAAGGAAGTGAGGCACCCAATCCTACAATACATAACCAAAGTTATAATTTTTCTCGGGCTCCTTTGAAAAACTCATTCTGCTTTTACAAATCAAGGCACTCACAAACATTGTGCAGCAGCATTAAAATGCCATAAAAGCCACAAAGACACACGCATACAGAGAGTCCCAATGAAAATTAAGATGAGGAAAAGATTTGCTGGGGCAAAGAGGGTGATAAAGCAGGTAGTAAGTGCAAGATGACCATAGGCAACTTGCCACCATGGTCTGACACAAAAGTTACATAAAACTCCTGCCCTGTGAAACAGTTCTGACCTAAAATGCAGTAAAGATTAGTATTAAGATTACAAACACATTGAAGAGCTATAGGGATACTATAGTCAAACCAGGAAGATGCTTGTTATCAAAATATAGCTACACATTTTGTATATTCCTGGCTGTCTCAGTTGTTCTAGCTTTAAAATTCTCATGATACTCCTTACCTCTGCAAAACTCTTTTTAGGAAAGTTTGTTCAAGATTTTGTACCTTCCACTGCTCAGCTGATTTCAAAGCAGAGAAGTAATGAAGAGCCTCACAGAAAATCCCCAAGAGATTCCCTTGGGCCAGGTGGCAGTTTACCTGCAATCATATAAGATGCATTCCTTCTGTGCTAAGAGAAGGCAGTTAGGATCAGGTGAGTTTGTATGTTGTATGCAGAGCTTTGTTACTGTGATCTACCCTAAAAGTGGTAGTTCACATTAATAAAGCTAGTTATTTCTAGTTAATAAAGATGGTTATTTCTTCTTAGACCTGACCTAGTTCTAATAATTTGCCATTCAAAAGATGCAGAACTCAGACCTTTGCAGGAACTTGTTACAATTCACTGTGAGCAGTGGCCTAAAAGAGTTGCCGTATGCAGTCAAATACATTGGCACAGTAGGGAAATGTGATCTTTTTCTAAGACTATTATTCTAATCATTTCATCTAGTCCCTTGTCCAAATATAATCTGCACTGGCACAAAGTCAATTTATTTTTTTTTCAATCCTTGCAACAGTACAAAAACCCGTGACAAAGCAGGGTGTCGAACGTGTGATTTTTAGGAAGGCCTTCGTTGCCCGTTAATTGTACAACACAATTGTGTCAAAGTGGTCTGGATGGCATTGCTCTGCTGACTGTTTTGTGGCGATGTTTAACAGCTAGAAGGCCAAATGCAGTAGTGGGCATTCACTTTCAATATGTCTAATTCCTGAGTACGGTTTCCCAGGTACACATTTCAGTCATGAATAGCTGATTGTACCCTTCTGCACACACTTGTTTCTTGTTTTTTAAAGCTGTCTTGGCCCTTCAACCAACAAACTTCCAAGTCCGTCAGTAGTGAGGACTTCTGCTGAACAGCTTGCCCAGGTGCCTTCTCAGGCTTTTGTCCACTGCAGCACAACAGCCCCAGGACTTGTTACGAAATTGTTGGGCAGGTTTTAAAAGTGGTGTCTAAATCTTACAGGCCAGACTCTGCCCTGGTTTTACATTAGCAATCACAGAAGAGAGCTCAACCGTCTGTCTTCCTCCCTCCGCTGCTCACGAAGAAAAGGAATAAAGCATTAGTCTTTTTGCTGCTCCAGAAAGCTGCACCATACCTGAAGGTCTCACACAAGAGCTCCACGGGAGCAGACTGAATCAATTCTCCTTTTTTTCCACCCTTAGCTCATGACTAATCCTAATGCTGAGAGCCCCAGAGACACACACGTGCTCAGCCGTTGCTGCAGTGGGAGTCAAGCACTAAAAGTCACCAGCAAGCCAGGCCCATGTACTCACCCAACATTTTGACTTCAAGGCTCCTTGCAAATGTTAATTAATCCTCACAACATTCCTGAGAGGTATCCCTGTCCCTGTTGTCCTGAAGGGAAAACTGAGGGAGATAATTAGAGCCTTGCGATAAAGTAACTGTCTGATGACCTGGAGCCCAATCTGCTATCTGGATCAATAGACAGAGAGTATGTCCTCGGACTGACTAATTGTAGGCACCTAATTGTATTAACACACAGAAGCAGCAATTCAGGCTAGGATAAAGAAATGATCATCCTTTCCTTGAAAAATTACGTCACCTCGGGGCTCTGATTCACTATCCCTGTCAAATTTAGTGCTGCCTCTACTCCTGTCACAGCTCGATCTGAACACCTCGACTCAGGAATGAGACAGCAAATGTTCTCCCTTATTACGGATAAAATACAGTACTGTACATTATTCTGGAAAAACACTGTAAGCCCAGGACTGAAAGGGGATAATATCAACAACACCGCCCATTTCTGCCCCAGTTTCTCTCTTTATATTTGCTGCTGATAAAGTACAAACTCACTCTCACTGATATGCTTAAATTGTGCCTTCTTCAACATTGTTAAGATATTGCCAGGATGGGACTCTAATGAGCAACTAAGAGAGGTAAATGTTCAGCTCCACCCTGAGTTTGTGGACTGAACATTGCCTGATCATACAGAGCAGCTTTGAAATTCCAGCCTTGAAGTCAGTAAGTTTTCAGGGGGAAAAAAGGAAGCGCCACTGTAATTTTTAAGACTTACTCCTGCTAGAGCTGGTCTAAATGATTTCGACTCAGACAAGTGGATTGTCATTTAGGAATTGTGTCAGAGTTTATTTTTCTGCTGATATTTAAAAAAAAATAAATCTAGTTTTTCCAATTGAAAAGCTATAGTATTTCCATGGCAAATGTAGGCAAATTTAAATTCTGAGCAAAAGAGAATGCTATGAAATTGAATTCTACAGAAACATATGTTTTGATTTTTTTAATCATTTTTTTGCGTGTAGAAAGATTGCAATTGCCTGAAAAAAATGAAATTCATCAAATAGTTCTGATCAATAACTAAATGCATTCTCCTATGGGAAATATTGCTTCCATTATTAATATTGGAAAAAATCTTTTCAGCCTCAAGTGTTTAGGATGTGGGTTTTTTAATTATTTTCCTCCTCTTCCCCATATTACTGCTGTCCCAGAAGTTCATGTGTATTTTACTATGAAACAATGTTTAGAGACACTCCAAAGGAAAAAAACAACCCCAAACCTCAGATGTTACTACCTGTCTTATATGCTGAGAAATGCAAAGCAAATGCGTTTCATCAGCGATACATGCTCCCCCTCCCTCTATTGCAGGCACTCCTCAGTATAAAAATTCTATTTGAAAATTTAGACAAGCGCCGCACTCTGTAGTCCTGAGATTTAACAGAGTCAGACGATGAATTTCAGAAGCATCAGCATAAACATGAGTGCAGATTGCTGGGGTTTGCAGGCAGCTACATCCATCCTTCAAACTTTTTTTTTTTTTAACCTACCTTGTGGCTAATGACCTCAGGTGGGAATATGAGAGTATTGCATTTAAAAAGCAGGAAAGTTACAGACAGAAGCCAAATGTCGGTTTTCTGCTGTTCTGTATGCTCTGAAGAGGCAGAGCAAATTCGGAAACTTAATCAGAACACCTTCAATTTATTTTTGCTAAGGTTGGACTCAGCAAAACAATTGCTTTTTGATTTTCCCATCACAGATGTCTGACAAAAGCAAAAGAGAGGAGTGTCGGACACTGACTTCTAAACCATTGCAAAGACAGAGCATTCTGCAGCTGATCCCTGCTCCTTCAGAGAGGGCCTTGCTTCAGCTCAACACCACAGCCCTGAAGCAGACAACTGGAGAGGGGTCCACACGTGCTGCTCCAGCAGCATCTCTCATCCCAGGGGCCAGCAATCACATGAATTTTGGGGATCCTGAAGCCTCTAAAAAAATATCAGCTCCCACACACAAGCTCAAGGCCAAGGTCTGCTTATTAGTGGGTTGGCTTCACCCACTTTTCTTCTGCTGGACATCATTGCCAACACAAGAAACTGTGGTTTTCTGGTCACTCTGAGACCAGCTGGCTTTTAGGCGTTGGGAAACAACTCCCTGGATTGAGAAGCACCATTGAAGATAGTAAATTGGTATTGTATTAAAAATGGTAATAAAAGCCACTGACATAATTTTACATTTTTATACACTTAAAAAATGTCAATTTATTGAAAAAAATAACAGTCCACTTCCATCCAGCAGACTGAGCCAATAATAATGATGTATTTTACAATGTCTGAAGTTCACCATGTGCTGTAGAGGTATCAAAAAATCAATGCAACTAAATTGACAAGTTTGCCAATGATTGAAATTAATTTCCTTTTTCTCTGGTACTCCACTAAACTGAATTCCATAGTGACATATTAATTAACATCCCGCTCAGATGGTCCGTGTAGCTGGAAAACAACTAGGTTATCTCTGGGCACTTTCAGGGAATGGGTTGTATCGTCAATAGATTACGACAGTGGTAGTTATTCATATGTAGCCACAAATGGCTTACTCACTAAGTTAACTGAAGTTTTCAAGGTTAAATTTTCCAAAAGACACCAATCTGGAATCTCTGCTGGACTCTCAGGATCCAGTGTTCTCAGAAAGTGTATATTCACAGCACTCTAGAAAACCTGGGTCTTTCTGATGCAGAATTGCACTATTTGACCAGAAGCAGGCCATAAGGCCCAGTAACTCATTCAGAGACAGAAAGTAATCAGCACATGGACTAAACTGGGCACTTGTGTCTCATAAACTCAGAGAACCCAAAAACCAGAACTTAAACAGAGTGACATGGGAAAGGCCTTTGTAGTTTCTGAATATAAACTCATGGAGATGCTTGATTTAACGTCAAACAGACGGAAGATGAAGTTAGAGGGCTGGTCTGCAAGTGTTGTGAAATTCTTCCTCAAAGACTGAAGAGATCAGGACTTGCAGCTATGATATGTAGTTTTCTTGTCTTTCTAGTCTTGTTTTGGAGGAATGGGTGAATTTAATTTGAAAGATCCTTTGGTTTTGGGTTTTTTTCCTATTTACAATCAAGACCTCTGGTTTTTTCTTCCAGAGTAAATATTTTGTTATTTGTGATTATGTTTCTGCAGCTGAAATCAAGCAGCTGGATCAGAGAGATCCTCTGGGATGGGTGCTAAGGACCATGTTTTTCACCTTGGTCTTTTGGGCCATGCCCTTAATTGGAGCTTAGTGTCCCATTAATGATTGTGCCTCCTGGGATTTATATGACCATTTCAGAATTGCAGTTTCTGCCTAATGGACTGCTGAACAACAAAGAGTCCTTGTAGTCATATCCCAGAGGCCCCCCTATTAGATATACAGCAGTTCTCAATTAACCTGATGTTTAAAACCCACAATAGCTCTAAAGGCTATCTGTTTAGGAAAGTCTCTGGTCTAAACCGATATAATTTAATTGTCTCCTAATGCAATTCTGTCCATATGCAAAGACCAGCTTGCATATGACACTAGTAGTTGACTTCGTGCTCTGCTGTGACCAGGCTAACAGATTTCTGTACCCAGAAGTATCAGTTTCATGGCATTAGGATGCTGAAATTAACCTTGATGGTATCTCAGAGTTCACAGTATCTGCAATTTTAAAGAGTAAGCACGACGAGTCCCTATGAAGTTTAAGCCACTGTCACAGCTCCTTCTGTGAGATCAGGAGGGTGGATATGAAAAAAGAAGATTATAAATTCACTAATCTCAGCAGCAGTGTGGAAAGACAGTGCTGACATGTTTCTGTGCTCAGAAAAGTGAATTCCACCACCTTCCCAAAACACCTGCGACAAGCCAAATCTTAAACAAACCAACCAATTATTTAACCACAAAAGTACACAGACCTTTGTCTTCTGGTCAAGGTAAAATTAGGTTTTAAGTAAGGAAACTGATGCAAGCTGCTATTACTTTTACATGCTCAAAAAAGAGATTTCCTACCCTTCTTAATACATTTGCTTCAGCCCCAGTTTCAAAAAGGGCTGGTGACATAGCCACAAAGAAGAGTATTTAGCTGCTGATCCTCTGAGTTTACTTGAGTAGAGACAAAATACATTAAGGTCTGCACAGGGAAAATGGCTCAGCACGAGATAGGTATTTGCATGTGTCTAGTAGAGGCAATTAAAAGCTTTCTCTGGTTGCTTACCTGAACTTCTGAGTTTTAGGCTCCTACTATGTTCCTAGAATGTCTTTCTTGCTGACTGATTCTCCAGGCTGTCCCATTTCAGTTGAAAAAACATATCAATGGGAAGGAAAATCTGGTTCCCTGCAAAAGGTAGTACAGAGTAATGTTTGCGAAGTTACAGGAGTGGAAAAAAAACAAAACAAAAACAACAAAAAAACACAACAAAAAAAACCAACCAACAAACAAAAAACTACCAAAGGCATGAAAGCAAACAACAGGGTGTCCATGTTTTACCCACAACCCCATTATTCACCAGCATCTGGGATTTCTCTTTCTAGCCACTGCTGAAAAACTTTCTCTGAGCTTTCACAGACCAAAGCAAAATTTTTAAAACTTTGAATGTTTTAGTAAAATCAAAACAAAACAACCAAAAAAAGAACCCCATGGTCATAAAAATTATCCTGGGGGAGCATAATTTGTTTTCCAAGAGAAGGTTTTTTTAGCAAAAGAAAAACAACTACTAAGGGCTCTGTCAAGGGAGAGACAGGCCGAATGGCCAGTGCGCAGTAACAAGTCTCTGGAGATCTCAATTCAGAGCCATAGACTTCTTGTGTGAGCCCAGTGCCAGAAACACCAGCTGCTAGAAGAACATGAGGATGAAAATCTATGATTTTCTTAAGAAATATAAATTTAGCTCTTGTAAGTAAAGTATAAGTTTGAAGATTTATGCTAAGGGAAGCAGATATTGGGGGGTGAACAGAAATGACATTAGTTCTGAGCTGTGATCTGGTGCATTGCTATGAATAGATTACCTCTGAAATTCAGTCCCCTAAATAATTCCTTCCAGCCAATGGCTTTGGAGCTCTGATTCATCATCCCAACATTTTTACAAATAATAAGGCTAATGTGAGGTCGTTTCCCATAAATAAGGTCCAGCTGAGCACAGAGAGGTGTAATTTGTTCTAGAGAAGGAAAGACCTAGGCTGACCACAGAGACTGGGAAGTTACTCATCGCTGATGGCCAGAAAATGCCTCTGAACGAGAAGGGGAGTCCAGGTAAAGGGCATCAGAAAAGTTTCCTAGGATATCTCCAGGATCTCAAGAATGCTTTGATCTGAGTCCTAAAGGGTCCTTTGAGACCCTTACAAAAAAAATTAAAAAAGGAATATCACTAATAAATATCACTAATATTCAGGAGTTAATAAAGAGGGGAAGGAATATGGGATCACTGGTGTGGTCTCCCCAGGGGATATCAGGGAATTAGGGGAGTGCATTTCTGCTCTTCTCTCACCCCATTTCCCTCATCTATCATTCTGCTTTTTTGTTTGTTAGGTTTTTGTTCTTTCCTGGGTTAGTTTCTGTAGATAAGTGAGTAAAATTGACTCGCTGAAGCACCCATCAGAGGCCAGACCCATCAGAGCTGGGTCTGGGTAGCAGTTAGGGTACAGAAGAGTTAAGCTCCACTCCTACCCAGTGATGATCTGGTACATTGGCTCAGATGGTCCTGGAAAAACACTTCGGGACACAGAAAACTGAAATGACTCCAAGTTAATTCCAGAGAAAATTTTAATGAAGTTATAGCTCACCATTACTAAAAGGAGGAGGTACCACTAAGCCAACTGCTGAATCGATAGGAAACAAACCATGGGGAAAAAAAATATTGGTTTTAGCTGGCTTAAGGAGATGACTTAGCCCAATAAAGTATTCAATAATTGCCAAGCTAGTCCACTGGAGAGGACCAGAGTGCACAGCTTAGCATGAAAAGAAGAGGGAAAGAAAAAGGCAAAAGTTGTTGGTCTTGGTTTACAACTTCACCTGGTGCTTTGCGCGATCAACCAACTCTTACCTTTCACTGCATTCCCATGAACTTCTCTGAGAGGCAGCTACGGTTACCCATGTCTGGGTCTCTTTCGATGTGGAATCGAAACAAAGAGTGCTCAAATAGTTCACATTAAGTCCCAGAGAAAACAGGGGTCTGCCCGCAATCTGAACCCAAGGTTTACCAACCAAGAAGGAGAAGTTGCTCCTGGTTCTGAACGCCCCAATGAAGGCAATGAATGAAGGAGATGAACAATAAAACTCACATCAAAAATCCACCCTTACCTCACTCCTCACAGAAGCCTTGATTACTCAGTATGTACTGTCTTCCTTCACAATGTTTGTATTATTAAACAAAATCTGTATTGTTAAAGATTTTAAATAAAGAAACTTCCGTAAGTACATTGAGAAAGCAGCGAAAGCACTTAAAGCAGAAAGCCGCCTTTATCATTACAATAATAGCATGGAAGAGCTCTATAGAAAAAAAATCAAGTGTACAAATTATCCGACATTCATTGCATGACATCCTGACAGCTATGTTAGTCCTGTTAAAAATATCCAGGAGGACGGCACATTGCAGATGGTACTTCATAATGCGTTCACTTAAAAGCAGTTATTCTCTACCTCAGAGAGAGCGCAGCTTGATGAAGGCCATAGGACACTTGGTTCAGCCAGTAAAAGCTGCTTGATGAGGGCGTCTTTATTTAGTTAGTTAGTATCTTATTCATTCATTCATTTTATGCAGGAAAATCTGACGAAACTTGAAGGAAAAATCATCGCCTTGCACCTTCTTTGTGCAATCCAGAATCTAGTTGAAATCAGCTCTGCTTCTCTGAGAATTACAAGTGTGAAAAATGGGTTAAAACGTCCTAGACTTTCACCTCTGGAAACATGAGCTCAAACCTGGCTTCCTATAGGTTACCAGTGAAATGATTGACTATTTGTCAGTGCCACAAAGCCAATAAATTACTGGGCAACCTGAGAGGATTGATTGTCAAAAGATGCCCAGGAGTGGAATATCCTGCCTGGGATGAGGTCTCTAAGCAGAACCCTACAAGTGACCTTCAGGAACCGTCCATCTCGCAGCCCACCCTGCTCCTAGCCTCATTCTGCTTTGCAACAGAAAAAACCCACATTTGCCTAGAATATCATAGAGAAGAATATCTTAATAAATACCGAGTAGAGAAATACAATTTTCGTAGCAAACAGGATGTCAACTCAACAGTACAAATGTCATATTTACATTTGTCTTATTAAGATTTATACCATTTAATATTGGGCTTTAAGAATTACACTATAAACGGAATATAATTTTCATATAAAAGGGATGGTATATTTTTAAATCAAGCCTGTAGAAACTCACTCATCAGTGGTTTATGAAACTTGAGTACACTGATGCTTCAGTACTCAATTAATGTCAGGCAATATGGATTTCAATCTGGCTTGAAATATATTTAAACAAATGAAGTAGATACAAATGTTGGCTCTTTGGCCAGCCAGAGCTAAAAATCCATTTTCTACCCCATTTATAATAAGAAGTAATCTGAATGTAATTCATCTAAAGCACAATATGTTTCCCTAATTTTTACATGTAACCATTACTTATAGTTTAAGTAATAGTTATATCCATGGATCTTAGCGCACTTAATTGAAAATGCATGGTATTAAAATGTAAGACTCCATCCTTCAAAAATAAAAGCATTATCCTAAGGGATAATTGAAGTGGGGGAGCGGGGGCTGGGAAAAGGCAAAGGAAGGGAACCTTAGCAAAAGATCCTTCAATGCAAACATTTCTTCCCATTTATGTTCTATTAGGACTGTGTTTGAATGAAATTAGTCTCTCTCAGCCCCATATTTCAGTTCAGATTACAAAATTCTCTCATCTGATTGTCACATTTTGCGCTGAAGTCAAATCCTTCTGCAGCAGAGTGACATGTCAAGGGTGACAGTGACAAATTGTCACTAAGTAAGGAATAACACATGACAGGGCGTTCGGCCATAATGAGATATATGCATGCTTCGAGAGCGTTCGCAGGCATGAGGCTGAAGGGCGATTGCTCCCAGCACTCATAATGTTGCTAGGTCTCATTAAGACTTTACATGCACTGGAATAGATTCGTAGTGATTAAAAGAAAAATAAAAGATTTATGAATGAGTAAATCATGGCAGCAAGTTTTATTTTTATTTATACTTACCTAGAAGTTTGTATGGCTTATAAGACTGAGGCGAAAAAGGAGAAAAGGTTTTTATCCCTCTGTTAAATTTTTTATGCTACTGTCCATCACGGCAATGTACAAGCTTCATCCCCTCTAAATGAATAGCATCAGTGAAATCTTTGGCCTAATGGACTTGACGGTGTTCCCTGACATGTATTCATTTGTAGCCATAAGCTTTACATGGGCAAGGTGTTATGTTTCAAATATATAATGATTTTATTAATGTATCTTTTTGTTGATGTGGGTTTAGAGGTAGTACAGGGGCATGTCAAAGTTCACAGAAAGGTTCTTAACTTCTCCTTTGTGACTCGATTTCTAATGACTTTTTAAACTTAGTACCTCTTAATTAATTATAAGTACAACCGCTAAATCCTGACAAGACTATCATAACATCGGGACTTTTATGAAGAAGGTCAAGCCTGTGGTTAAAGGGACATAGGAAGTCATATATTCAGCTCAGCCAGTGTCTCTCACCACCAGGGAAGGGAGAGGAGAAGATGTTGTTATGGAGTTTATTGCAGTCCTCACACTATAGATCTAGTTGACTCAGGGTTCAGGGCAAGATATGGGACATTGTATGTGCAGAATAAAACTTGTAGTCAGGTAAAGAGCGGTCGGTAGAGCTCATGGTTCCTCCACTATCAAGATTGATTGACTTTTCCATCCCTCAGTGTCCTTGATTAGGAAAGGCTGCCATGAAATTTAATTTCTCCACCATCTGTAGAGCACACAGAGCATTTGGGGATAAGAATAGCCCCAATTCAGAGTGCAAAGCTTCTTGGTATTAATTTCAACATATGAGAATGGATTGGGTTTGTGTGGTGGGGTTTTGGTAGCAGAGGAGGGGCTACCGGGGTGGCTCCAGTGAGAAGCTGCTAGAAGCTTCCCTGGCTCCAAGTAGGACCTGCCTCTGGCCAAGGCCAAGCCAATTAGCAATGGTGGGAGTGCCTGTGTGATAACATATTTAAGAGGGAAAAAAAGCCTCCTGAGGAACCTGCAGCAGAGAGAGGAGAGGGATGTGAGGCACCCCATGCTGGAGCAGGGGGAGAATGTGAGGTATCCCTCTAAGGAGGAAAGAGCGGTAGAGACTACATGTGATGAACTGACCACAACCCAAATTCCCCATTACCCTGCATTGCTGAGTGGGAGGAGGTAGAGGAATAAAGTCAAGCGTGGGAAGAAGAGAGAGGTGGGGGGAAGGTGCTTTAAGATTTGGTTTTATTTCTCATTATCCTACTCTGATCTCATTGGTAACATATTAAATTTATTTTTTTTTCCCCAAGTTGAATCTGTTTTGCATGTGACCATAATTGGTGACTTATACCTCCCTGTTCTTGTCTCAATTCACAAGTCTTTCATCATATTTCCTCCTCTTCAACTCCTCAGGAGGAATGAGCAAGTAGCCATGTGATGCTTAGTTGTCAGCTGGGTCTAAACCACAACAGAGAAGTTTGCCACCATAAGCAACAGCAGTTAGAGACTTTCTCCCATTCAAGGGAAGAATAACAAACTTGTGATTTTTTTGCCTAAAAGTGAGAGCCAAAGACTCATTCCATTCTCCCCTATGAAACATGCACTGTCTCATTTTGCTTTAAAAAAATCAAGAAGTACCAGCAACATTGGGGTTGCTCATCAGCAATATTTACGATTCTGCAGTGATACTCCCAGAAGAATTTACCGTTGAAGAAAGCGAGTTGGTGATAGTATTTTATAACTTTTGTCCAATTCATGGAGTGTTAGGAGCATCTTCTCCTAAACAGAACTCCCACATTTATTTGAAAGAGAGAAAAAACTATCATGACACACAGGAAAATGGAAGAAAGGAAGGATAGGTGCTTTGGAAGGGAAAGGAAAACAAAGACAGCCCCGAAGTCCAGAAGCTGAGACTCCAGCCCTGCCAAGATATCTGACATGAGAACCCCTGCTTGTTAAAACAAAGTTTAGTGGCAAATCGTTTTATTAGTCACAGTAATACTTAGTATTTCTATAGCATCTGTCATTTAAGACCCTTCACAGAAAAAGAACTCTTTCCATTTTACTACCATACTGCTTCATAAGCTACAGGGAAGTTATGGACTCAGCTCAATACGTGACGAAGCAGTAATAGGGAAAACAGATCTCCTACATGTAAGGAATTTTTCCAGCATGATATTCTGCTGGGTATCCCCAACTTAGTTCCCAAATCTCAATCACTGACTTGATCTTGAAAGCCTTTCCATATGGATTTGAAATAAAAAAGAACGAGTGGGTGCTACCTCATTGTTAGGAATGGGGCAAATCAGAGACACTTTCCATTATAGAAAACAGAGCCTATCAGATTGGCCAGAGGCCTCGCACTCAAACCCTTACTCATGTAAATAACTCCCGCTGAGGTATTTTTCTTCCTGCCAAGGAGAGCAGTTTGTGCCCCTACCTCTCATCCAGCGTGTCCCCAGCCATACATCCCAGCCTCCAAACAGCGGTGCCAATCACCAGCCTCAGCTCTCCCATTCAAGCAATAAAGTCACAGGCCTCTTGGATCAGGAAACAACCCCTATGGCTGGAGCTGACAACCTTGGATTCGTCGCTTTCCCAGCAATAAATGAGTTATGCAAGTACATAAATTTCAATTACTCACTGCTTTGGAGAGGGATTTCTGGACTGTATTATCTGTGGTTATATCTCTGGCAGTGGGGCCACTCAGGCATTTTTCAAACAAGGGCGACACCTGGGTTGTGGCATTCGCTCGAATGGGCTGGTTAATGCTTGCAACCCCTAACTGTCCCATGGAAATATGTTTCACAGATGGGATGGCCATTGAAACAAACTGGGAAGTGAACACAATGATGGCAGTTTTATGCATTGGCAACTTGTCTGTTTTAATTTTAGACTTTCTTGATGGCTGTGTTGGCCCTTGACAGCCATGGCCCCCGGATATTGTAGAACAGGATTTTTTTGTTTGTTTTTTAGATAGCATCATTTATACTTTTTGTATCATAGCCTTCTACAGAGCAATGCATTCCCTGCTGCTATTTATGGAGAAAAATTATGACAACAAGCCTAATTGTCGATTCGCACCCATGAACTGTAATCTGCTTTAGTATATTGTTGTTGTTGTTTACCCTGGTGCAAACAAACAAGGAAACATCTATGTTGAGGGGATCAGAGCATGGAGACATGTCCCAAAACCACACAGAGACTCCCAAACTTTAGGGTCTCCTACCCTCTAGCCTGAACACTTCACACTCTTGAGGAGACACTGTCTTCCTGAGGATCACGGGGAGCACATCAGCCTTTAGGAATGGTCCAGGTCTCTTGAGAAATCACATAAACAGTCAAGAGAAACGTTGTAAGCGGAAGTTGACATAGGGAGCATGCCCAAATTTGTTTATATGCAGATATAGGTCCCCAGCTTGGGACCAAATATGAAGTGAAGGCTGGTTCAGGATCTCCCTAGAACCTTCCTGCTTCAAGAGTGTAGGACCTGGTGGATCCCAAAGAGGAACATTAACACTGCATGTGGGAGGCCAAGTACTTGTGAAGGATCAGTCAGCTCACAATTTATCCCCAAAACCAAGAATCCTAATTAAAGCCTCAGAGAGATAATTGGACGCAAATAAATGAGGATGCCAGAGAATTTTGAAAGCAAGGAGGCTCTAGATTCCTTCTCAAAGGCACAAGCAGAGAGGAAAGTGTGAGGAAAAAAGCAACTGGAAGGAATATGTACGGAAGACCTCAAAGTGTGTATAGATTAGTGTGTTTTGAATACAGTTGGATATCAAAATATTCTGAACAAATGCATTTTGGTTTTGATTATTAACATTCCTTTATGCTGCCAAGTATAATGGAAACTTTCTTCCTGTTCAAGTAGGGAGTACAGAGAAAGGTCTTAGTTAAGGTAAGCATTATAAACAGCTAAACAAAAAAGAAGGCAGGAAAGATCATCATTCTGAAATGAAAATGTTTTACTTTTGCTGAGTGACTTTAAAAAATGGCTGGCAAGTAGATCCTAGCCTCTTTCCACCTGATGCCATAGTTTTCCATTTTTGCAGCCTATGGTAATTGTACATAGTATATGGCATATGGTATTGTATACTGAGTTGAGAAGAGGCTCACCGAAATGCTCAACAATTCCTAAAGCCTCTTCCCCAAGGAATATTTCTCCACGTGATACATTCAATCCATCCCCATTCCCAGACATGGAAATAGCTACATGACAGGGGTGGGGGAGGACTTTGCTGTTGCCAGGAAATCTATCAGTCTTGAAACCAAAGGCTGAAGTTCAAAAATTTGTCTTGTACAAGGGAGGAGATTGGTCACACGGAGTGCGGTGCATCATGGATGTCTAAAGAAGAGGTGGCTGCATTCTGCCTTGTCCATCACCAATGCAGTACCTGTCCGCTTGCCAGATCCCCTCTGTCACTCTGCCTGGTCTTTGCAAGCTCAGCACCGTGCTCAGCGAGGGGAGGAAGGAGCAGAGCGAAGGATGCAGCCGACTACGCAGTCCTGCGTTGGATCCTCAAAGTTCAGCTCTGCTGAGGGAGCTACGGCATTGCTTGTGACAGGAGTAAACCCGCAGGCTTTGACAACAGTGGCTTCAGCCAGACCAAGTTCAGGGGCCAGGAATAAAATGGCATGAAGTGACTTTGCCACCTCCTCCAGCCAAGCTTAAAAATCTGTTCGAATGGGAATTGAGTCCTGAGCCTTTAGACAGAAACCTCTTTGAGCTGAGAGTAAACCAGAAACAGTTCTAGGGTTGTCTCTTTTTTTAGTTTGGATGTGTTACTAACACAGTATAACGCTACAGTCAGCTACACATCATCCCAACTGTAAAAATTAAAAAGAGCTGTTGAATGTCAAGTGATGAAGCACTGAGTGTCACAACTTCAAAAGTCCTGTTTTTCTGGCAATATTTACTTATTCACATGACACATTAACATATGTAATAAGTACATAAAAGAACAAATGTCATATGGAGAAGAGAAGTCAATGTGTACCCATAACACAGTGAACAGTATCAGAGAAACCTGAGATTGTTTTAATTCCTTGACTCATACCTGACACACAGTCCCTATGCTGTAATAGCACTTTTTTCATCTGTGACAGCACAGCACCACTGTCAGGGTTCATGACTATTGCTCCTCTCCTCTGCCTGAAAACACCTAACAGACAGGAGTTGCTTTATCACTGAATTTCTTCTAGAGGAGTTTATAAAATTTAAAAAAGGCATTAAAAAAATAACTATAAAGAAGAGCTGTTCTCTAGGAAGTTATTTTGAGCATCTTTAGCTCTAACTTTGCCAGCAAAGGCTCATCCCATCAGTCCTTAACTCACATACGCAGTGCACATTATTAAGCCATGAGGCTGCCACAGGATTATTGTGTAAGATTACGACCAGATCTTGAAAGTTCGTTTTGTCTCGGCTTTTCAACTGGCATACGCTTAACTGCTTTGCTTGCTTCCAAATTATGTCTGATGTCCATTGCATGTGTCATATGGCAAACATCAGCCAGTTCTGTGAAAGCTGTTTCTAAACATGTTTGGTTAGGTTTTTTTCAAGGCAAGTTCATTTCCTCTGCCAAATTTAAAGAATAGACAGCCTGACATGCATGCAGCATTTCAGCTTCACGGTCAATGGTCTTCATTCATCATTTGGGTGTGAAAATAAAGTGTAAGAAATGAAATGCTGCTACAGCCTTCCCTACATCTGATACTGGTAATCAGTTCCTCCAATGAGAATATTATGGGTTTGGTACATATGCAAAGAAAATACAAAAACAAGGGCAAATGATGAAAATGTATGAGCCAGATACAAAAAAATATTGCATTATATTTTAGGCTGGTACATCCTAGACTCTTTTCTTCTCTAAAAGAATAACTATTGTATTGATATTCAGCTACTAAGTTAGAACAGATACATCTCATCATTTTAGACTTCTAAAGAGCATGGAGATCTGTGGCTAAATAAATCTTCCAATTTTTAAACTAGCAGAACAGTAGCAAAGATGCTGACTATGTGCTATTCATTATATAAACTAATACATTTGACAGCTGAACTGAGACTCTCACTGTTACCTTCAAACTTGAACTTCGACTTGACCTAATCCCATATCAAATGATAACAGTTTACCATCTGTCCTTGGTCAGCCCAACAGAAGACTTCAAAGGAGAGATTTAATAGCATATACTTTGGCCTTGACATACAGACTGTATCTGTTCTTACTTAAAGAACAATAAAACCTTGTATTTAATTTCTTTTTTTTTCTTTTTCTTTTTTTTTAACAGATGGAGGGCTGGTGTCTTATTCCATTCTGTCACCCCATCTGGACGCCTTAAATGTGATACTAAGGGAAGCATGGGGTGAGCCCACCAAAAGCTCGGTTCAAGTAGAGATACAGTGAGAAAGGAAAGAAAATAGACCGATACCTATCTAGCGTCACGGCAAATTAAAGGCATTTAAGGCTGCCATAGGGGAATGTGGAGAAGAAATCATCACTGACTTCTGAAATAACGATGGCAGCACACAACAAGGCAGCATTGGAGGGCACTGCAAGCTCCCAAAGAAGTTCAGATTCTTCATCAGCGACACCTAATTGAAAATAAACATTTTTGTCGGTCAGTTTATGTGGCATTTTCAAAGCAGCAAACTGCAAGTTGAAACATCACAGGAATAGCTTTCTGCTTACTGCTCCTCCTGAGATCTCACCTGGCTGAGTTTATCACAGGAGAACCTTCTTTGGGGAATTCAGGGAATGTATTTTATTCTCACTACAAAATTAACTATTTTGCTCTTTTCTGAATGAGCTCTTCATTATAATCAAGAGTTCAAAAGTGTTTTTGTGAAACACCTCAGTGTTTTAAGACAGCAATGGCATTATTTTAACTGAGTAGTAGATTCGGTTAACTTTTTTAAGAGAGAAGGGACCACTAAAATAATTTAGTCTGAGCTACCGTCTGTTTAACACAGGGCAAAGGATTGAACCCACTAATTCCTAAAGGAGAATATATTTTCCTTGCTATGAAAAGGTAGTAGAGTAGTAGTATGATAGCAACAAACAGCGTACCAGTGCACACCGACTCCTTTGTCTGCAAACGCTCTGCAGAGACAACTACGGATGAGGACTTCTCTTTTCACATCTCTGAAGTAACTAGAGTATTCAGCAGTGCTATAAAATAATAAATAGCAAATGGTTTTGGGTTTAGTGGTCATTCAGAGCTTCCTCTGGTCATTTACATATGAGGGAGTTTCAAAGCTCCCTTGAATCATAGAACAGTGAAGCAAAACCTTATCAGTGTTGGGGTGCTTTCACACTGAGGTGATACCCCTCATCCTATAAGTGAGAGCTTTGGTTCCCAGTTATCTTTAACCTAAAACTTTCAACCTAGCGAGTCCTCTGTGTTCTGTGACAAAGATAAAACCCTTGCATTTTGTTTGGATTGAAACAAATCACTTTGGTAACTATTTTTTCTTTTTTAGAAAAAAAAAGAGAAAATGCAAGCCTAAATTGTTACAAAACTGCTGATGCCAACTTTCCCCATTTTCACCTCTGCCTTTCATTCAGAAATTGCAATGTTTAGGTAGATCACTTGGAACAGAACAGCCCTGTTGTCAGCCTCCCAGGACAGCACCCCAGCCCTGAAGCAATAAAGCTATTTGAGGTATGCGTCTCTCCTATTGACACTGCTCCGCTTTGGGAAATAAGCATTTCCTAGATCAAAGACTGAAACTTAAGCAGATATCTAACACAAGACTGCATAATTATTTTATATAAAATATATCTAGCTTGAAAGCTCCAATGTAATCTCAGCTTCAAAATGCACCCTGGCTGGGGAGTTATGTACTCTTCTGGCACATGGGACTGGCTTGATTTAAATCCCTGTAGTTGGTTCCTCTGTGAGAGACCACAGGACAGCACTTCCATGGAGAGCAGCTCTGAGGAGCAAATTTTTCAGAAAATATTAAATGAACTTGTATCTGCGTATGTACTGCGACTTCCGTGCAGTGAAAAACTGGGAAAGTAGGATTTGAACATGAAAACCTCTGTCCTCTACCAGTACCTCGGGCACTCAGCATGAGGCAGGCCAGCTGGCACGTAAACACCCAAATCTCCAGTTCTCGCTTGAGCCATGAGGGAATGGCAGCCGCCAGCGTTACAAAGTGGAAATCTTCAGAAATGTGCTTGTTCATTGGTAAGAGGGGTTTCTACCTCATTTCCTCTAATGGACATTTCTCCCATTCCCTAGCACATTTTACTGGTGTTCTCATGGAGGTAACCAAAGCAGCCTGTCTGCTTCAGGATAAAACCTGCAATGATGCTGGGATCAGCACCAAACTGGGGGTAAAGGAAGCATTTTTAAAGCCCTTTACTAAAGATTTGGGGAAGGTCTCAAAGACTCAGTGTGCAGTTCTTCCAAAGCAGTCAGGCTGGGGGAGCTGTTCGAAGGCTCCAATAAGGTAACAAACCTGTTTTCTTAATGATCTGTCCTTTCTCATCTGCAGAGGGAAAGCAAGTCAAGTGTGTCCTTATACACTACTTTAGTAAAATGGATGTGCAGCACACACTTCATTACAGCCGCCATGGGGATTAAAAGTAACTTGAGCAAATGGCCCCAACTCCTTGTAATTATCTTTTGAAGACACTCGAAGACAAAAGAAAAAATAAAAGCCTAACTAGCTCAAGGACAGAAGGGTTTGCCGAGGGATTGGTGAGCAGCTAACACAGACCATGGGCTCAGCTGTTCCCCCCATGAGCCTGGCTCTCCTGCACAGCGCCCCAGGCCGATGGCATGGATGGTGGGCCCCAAGAGCCCTGGAGTATGTAGAGGCCCTCAGAGAAGAAGGAGCCATGGATCTCTGCAGGACAAGGCTGAAAGGCGTCAGGTTTTGTGTCTGAGCAATGCTGCCCTCCCATGGCATTTTGCTCAGCCCACTCCTGCTTTGACGCCCCTTAGTCTCAATGCTTCAACAGGCCCCTAACCCTACTGAAAAGGAAAAAAGGAGGAGGTATGTGACAATCCATCGGTTACTTTTCTTGGCCAGGGGCTTCTGAAACTTATTCCCAGAAGACTGATCCAGCTGGCAGCCCCTACACTCTGTCCAGGCCCTCATACTGGGCCACAGCCTTCAAGGTCCCCTTCCCCTCTGAAGTCTCTTGGCTGCGGAGCTCATTCCCCTGTTACCCCTTTCAGCAGTAATGCAACAGACAAGCAAGAAGCTGAAAAGTTTAACTGAGAGCACAAGTATTCTTTTACAAACAAACCTTCAAATCGTGACAAGTGCAGGTCTGTAAGATGCTCCTGACTAGAGCTGCGTGCTCCCTGCAAACTTGTAACCCAGCCTGGGTCCTTAGGCCAACCCAGCATTGAGTCTTCTTCCTTTCATTGCAAAACAGTTTCTAGCTCCTTTCTTGCCTACTGACTAGCAAAACTACTCTTTTTTGTTGCCACAGAGTGGCTGCAAGTGTCTGTGGAGCTTTCTCTGCAGACCTTGCTCATGGCACATCTCTATAGCTTTATGTGGACTCACTTCAACACAACCACTCAGCCCTGATGGCCCCCGTTGGGGTTTTCTCAGCTTACTAAAATGTCTTTCCACTGCACCACCAGTCTCCACTCGAGTCAGTCGAGGCCTGTTGTTTATTTAAGTCCTGATACGTGTGAAGATTTACAAAATAAAATGTGGTACAGAAGACTAAAATTCAGTGAGTAGTTCAACATCAATGGAGCCACCCATGTCTGAAAAGACTTTATGTGGACAAAGGCACACAGCTACGTTTCTGTGAAGGCACTCTGTAGAGAAAGAGGCTTGAACTGAGTACAACTCATGCGCTTACAAGCAGCTGAAAAATATAAATGTATAAAGGAAAAGAAATTATAAATTTAAGACATTTAGCATGGAAGGAGTCCAATGCATGGAGTCCACTCAGATCCGACTGGTGCCCTGGATAACTGCATATTTTGTGCATTTAGTAGTTGCATAAGGCACTCAGATACATGGAGCCACTTTTAGCTAACAGGGAATACTCTTCTACCTCTGCCTCAAATCCCCCTGTGAATACCTATGAAATCACTTCTACGGCATAGAAATAGGTCTGCCTTAAGCCACACCAGCCTGCTTCTCAAATTCGCTGTGGTTAGAGCTCTGCAGTCCTGAGGAAAACCTGTAGCTTTCATGTAATAAAAAAGTAACTGACTCCATGTTTACCATGTGCCTTCTCAGATGCTTCTCACATCTGGATTGTTTCCAGTGTACATATATAGTTTATATATGTTTATAACTTTATAAAGTTTTAAAAGCTTTGGCAGTCTCTCAGCCAGAGCCATGATGTAGGTCTGGTGTGTGCTTATGGGGCCTGAGCTGAGTTTAAAAATACAGGGAAGTTTCAAGTGCCTTTATGGACTTGCAGGTGGACATAAGTAGAAGCTGTAATCCAAGATGATTTCTTCTGTGTGTAAAAAGCAAAGTTTTCCTATAATGACAAATTCCTGACTGACCCTCAGTGTAATCACTTAAATCAGCAGCTCCCAGGCAGCACACCCCTCCCAGGGACGCGCAGAGCCCCACAGCTGTCTGAATGGACACACAGGCTGTCATCTCCCAGTGCCACTTCAGCAAGTGCCCATCTACCCTCATACGCAGAATTTATCTTTAGTCCCAGGCTTTGGTCCCACATCCCACCCCCAAACTTCCCTGTGCTCCTCCTCAGTGGGTCCTCCTGCTCCCACCTTTGCTTTGTCCTTGAGCAAAGCCACACATGGTGACACACTCCACTCTGCAAGTACCTGGTAACTGGATCTTAGAAGTCCATTTCTGAAAAACCTCACCTTGTATGATTGTACACTAGCCCCTATATGGGCTACTACATCCAGTAATAGCGTGGTTTTACCACTCCACTTACTCTTGAAATCTGATAAATAGCTCTTGATGGTAGGCCACAGCTGGCTGCAAGCAGGCAATCCAACAAGCAGTAGAGATTTTGCATATAAAGCTATTAAAACACAAGGTAACATGAAGGGTCAATTTCTTTCCGTGCTGCTATAGCAAGCAGCGAGAAGATAAAGACAGAATGCATTTCTGTAATGAGCTAATTACACTTAATACAAAAGAGCATGGGATGTCTACTCAGAGAGGCTGCGTTCAACACTGATGGATGTAGGGATGCTGGACGCTGTAGTTTGCCTTCCTTACAATACCTGAGCATCTGCTTCAAACATTTCCTGACTATCTAATTTCCCCCTTGGAATTTCAGAAGATGTAGGCACCAGTTTTTCTATCACTACCCTCAGAAAGTGAAGCACAGCTATTTTTAGTAGCATTACAAAACACCTTCCATTTAAACCAAAATTGTACAAACAATGGGAGACTTTTTACCGCTCTTGTATGTTATGCTGAGCATTGTTATTTCCCTTTTAGAGTAAACACCCTCTATAAATATACATTTAGAACTCTTCCCACAAACTGATTGCAATCATAGAATTACTACAAAACTGTCAAATTGTAAATAATGATTTCTAAAGGTAAATATGCTTGGTCTCTTACTAATGATGTAGTAGCAGCTTCCTATCAAATAATAGGTATCGCTTGAAATGACCAGATCTTCAAAATGCAAAGAAAATATAAACCAGTTCAATGTCCCTACCTGTACAAAGTGGAAGGTTTCAGGAATGTAATGGGAGAGATTGCACTAATTGTTAGGAAGTTTCCCTTAGATAAAGATGCAGAAATGTGCTAACTTCTGCCCTCCATAACACCAGCAAAGTCCTCGCATTATAATTAAGGTGGCAACACAGCCTGGTCACTCAACCACCTCATGTTCGCCCAGGTAATTATGTTTTAACTATTAAAGGGCCTTGGAAAATTGGCAGCCACATGACTGCTTGGTTGGTGCAGCACATCCATTTGCCATCTTGATGTGATTAATGCAATTTCCAGCCCAGGAGAGGCCAGATGATGAGTTCAGTGCAACCCCTGGTATTTAAAAGTGACTGACCAAGAGAAACAATCCAGGACATACCCAAAGTACTCTTCATTTGTGGCAGAAAAAGGAGTTTAGAGAAGAACCTGTATAGCAGGTTTGACTGAATGGGCTGAGGCTGTTTTTCTCCACAAGGCCTCAATAGGACATTAATATTATACCTAAATAATTTAGCTGGCCAGTGAATCAAGAACTAATGATTTTCAGGACTTGTATGAAGGCCCAGGAGATGGAGTGACATGCTCTTGCTGGGGATTTTATATGCAGTTTAACAACTGACTTAGCATGTGATGGTGAATGAGCTGAACAGTGTTTCTGGTCCCCCGTTTCCCTGTCCTTAAAAAGAAGAGGATACCTAGTTCCTAGATACGAGCTCCTCCTACTGAGGCCGTGAGGCTCAATGTTTGTAGAACAGCTTGGGATCTTTGGAAGAAAGAAGTACAAAATCATTATTGATCCCAAATGTTTTATATACTCTGCTGCTGCACTCAATAAAACAATCAAATATAGAACATGTTTCTGCAAAGGCAGCGTGTAGAAAATTCTCTATTGTCTCTTTCTACTTTATCAAGCAGCCCATGGAAATCTTTAGTCCCTAGTCAATACTATTTAAAACATCAAGACTGATTTTGCACTCCACATTCTTTGTAATCTCTCTCTCTCAAACAGGCAGTGTACTTGCAGGAAGAATGCCTTCTCTTCATAATTATAACACACAAAGCTTCAGATACTCACATTTCAGGTGAAGGCCTAAAATTCTGAAGACTCTTGTTATCCTTCCAACACAAAGAGGCTTTCCTGGGGACCACTGCTTTTGTGTGAAAGGATGTGTATTTTGTTTCCTCTCAGAGTTACAGTGAACAATAAAGTCATACCCACCTCATAGACTTACTGATAATCCATTTCACCAAAAATCAAATCCACCAATTGTGTAATACAATCAATCATTGTAATACAAGAAACCATGCAGGATGGCCTAGTACCAAACTGCCTCCAACTTGTCCCTTCCGGTCTTGCAGCTTCCACTGCATCTCCCTTGGAGTCATAGGGCTGGCACGTGCATCTTGACAGCCCTGGAAATTATTGTAAATCAGTTCATCATATTCCAACCCAACACTTCTTCTGATTGCAAAGTCAACAGCTTGAAATGGACATTCTAGAGTTAAACTTTGTGACCTGCTTAACTGGTGACAAGAAGAGCAGCAAAACGTGCCAAAAGTGTCAGACTGAGGGTGACAACGCCCAGTGATGCTGGAGACTCCACTACTGGAAGCAATGCTGGAAAACTGAGGTAATTGTAGGTTTTTCATTTCTTCTTCTGGCCTGCAAAAGTTTGCTTTTCATGATTGGCTTTCACATGCAACTTAGTGGGCATGGTGGGGTTGGGTTGACGGTTGGAAATGATTATCTTAGAGGTCTCTCCAGCCTCAAAGATTCTGTGATTATTATGTGTATTTCTCAACAGAAAAGTACCAGTGATGAGACACGGTGATGCAGCTTGATCAGAGACTTGGCTAAATCCCCACTGTATGAAGGTAGAAGGGAATCTCTGAGACAGAAGCGTACAACTCCTGGGACAGGACAGGTATCCAGAGCTGCCCAACAACTACTCTTGGCCGGTGCCTGGATCATTCACATCCAGCCCAGTAACAGATGACATTAAAGTATTATGGGCCAGGGAAAAATGATAACTTCTTATATAAAAAGGGGCTATAAAAATCCCTTCTGAAAACAAACAAACAAAACAACCCAACCCCTGTTTTAACAAAAGGGTTGTACACTCAGCAGGTTTAGCTACCTCACCTCAGACTCGAATGAGCAACAGCACTGGCACAGCAAAGGGGGCAGGAACGCATAACTGGGGAGCAGCACAAGGAAACGGGGCTGTGCTGCTGACCCCACGTGCCCATTAGACTGGCTTGGTTGTAACGAGAATCTACTCCCTGACGGATATCCAGCCTATCTATAGAAACATGCGAGACAGGAATCAACCCAATGAGGCTCATTCTCCAAGTATAAGACTTGACAGGTCTGAATGTGGGTTTTAAATGCCTGAACAAGGAAGGAAAGAGATTCTGGTGGTGAAAACTTTTTGCAGAACAAAAAAATACCAACCTGAATCCTCACTGTGCAAGTGACATCTTTTTATCTTTGGAAATTATTTTACACTTAACTGAATAACTCTGAAAATGAAGCCTCTTTTTATTCTCACTCCCTGGATTTGTAATGGGAAGGATTTCAAGAACTATATTTGATCCATTATGTTGAGGAACTCACAGTACTGTACATTGTTTTAATGTACTAAACGTAGTTGACTTCTGTCTCTTTCAATTACCCTTCTAAAACGGACAGGTGAAAAATAATGTCTCTCTTTATATCATTTGGTTTGCTGTTGATTAATTCTTCTCTTCTGGTGCTTGCTTATGTTTTGTAGGGTAGGGAGGACAGAACAGCTTAAGGGCAGAAAAAAGCCTTAATAAAAAGAATTTTTTCTGAGTTTGAGCTTGTAGAGTCTTCCCTTCACATTTACAGCTCATCAATAAAATGTCAGAATTGTTGATAAGGACACAGAAGTCACACAGAGAATGGACTAAATATTAACTTTGGTAAAATAGTCCAAATGAAAGAAATAGTGAAGGTAAAAATAAATTTCTCCTCATGTTAACATCATCATTACTGTAAAGCAAAACTAAATATAAGTTTTGCATAATTAATCCACTTACTTGTCCATTTTTGCCACAGCAAAGAACTAGAGGAGTAGCATGCCCTAATTCTTAAAAGGGCTGCGCTCTGCATCAGAGGCTCTCTTAGACATTTCAGAAATAGTTCAATTCCATTTGGTATCACTTATGTGCATGCCCTCTGTAAGCCAAGCACAACTCCCAACACCCCTCCACCTCTCCAAAGGAGGTAGAGAGCAGAGATGAATTCTGGGGCAGGTCTTGAACTCAGCTTCTTCTTTGCAAAGGATACAACAGTGAGAGGCAAAGGGTTTCTGCCTGTGATGTCCTCCAACCATCAAATGGTAATCAAACGCTTTGATGAGGAGGAAGCACAAAGATGAGTGTATTTTAGTGATGCGTTGAAATTTCCAAAATAGTAATTGCTGAACTCGACTGCTCTCAAAAGCCTTGTTCTGAAAACACAGAAGCAGCAATGATTTGCTCTGAGTTTCTGCAGAGTCTGAATGATCAAAGATAAATTGAGGTTTTATTCCCCTACTTTGTTTCAGTGTTAGACCAGGCTGAAACCCCACAAAGACAAGAAAAATAACCCAGGCTTCTGGAGAAGAAGGAAGTGCTCCATTCAGAAATTCACTAATTCTTCCCAATCTTCCTCTTGGAAAGGTTAGAAAAGGCTCTCTTACTATACATGATAGTGCTTCATTAATTATCAGGATTAATCTACCACTAAAATCTAATGCAGAAAATTCAGCAATCATCATATATGTTTTATCGATTCATCCAGGGGAACACGAAGTAAGAAATCCAGATCCTGTAATAAGACCTGGAAGAACCTATGACAAGATTGTAAAACATTCTATTGCATCCTGTGACAGTGCTGGATGTAAATTGGGCAGCAGAACCAAAGGCAGAGGTGATGATCACTGAGCATGCATGGAGCTGTTGGCAGTTGTGGCTTCCCGGATATCCTGAAATCCCTCTTTCCCATCCACCCACCAGATGTTCCCTAAACTTTCTCTTGATGAGGGTCTTCTTCAGACATTGGGATGTCACCAAGAACTGGGGAAGAACAGATCCCATCTGCACCATAGTTGGCACAAACATAAGTAACTGCCAATGCCCATAAATTCTGCTCTAAAGTATGCAGATGTGCAAGTATGACAGTCTTTTGTGGGCTGATGGAAATATTGTAGTAGACATTCATTTTTTTCATTATCTATTTAAAGCATGTAGTTTCTCAGTTAAAACTCCACTTTAGGAACAGGCAGTTACTCTTTGCCACCAGAGATGCAGACACCTATGTGGCTGGTGTTCTACTCCACTGATCAACCATTGGGCACATAATATCCCCTGGCACTTCTCTAAATAAGTCATGCAGTTTGAAATAGAACTTGCAATTTTAAGATGTTGGACACTCTCCATTGCTTGCTCCTCCATGGGCTGTCCATGCATTCAGGCAGGTTTCCACAGGAAACCAAATCCTCATGGAATGTGATATGATATACAAAACTCTTTGTCCACCTTCCAAACTAGATATGTGAGACCTCATGAGATCATTAGGGCTTTATAACCTATGCTCTCTCTCCCTTCAGAAGAGATACATTAAGAAACTCAAACACTCCTCAGAAACCATACCAAGACAATATATTAAGACATCCACAACTTCCCTGGGCAACCTCTTCCAGTGCCTTACTACACTCATAGTGAAGAATTTCTTCCTAATGTCTAATCTAAATCTAACCCCTTCCAGTTTAAAGCCATTATTCCTTGTTCTATCACTACATACCCTTGTAAGCAGTCCCTCCCCAGCTTTCCTGTAGGCCCCCTTCAGGTACTGTCTTGTCAGAGCCTCCACTTCTCCAGGCTGAAAAGCCCCAGCTCTCTCAGTTGGTCCTTGTAGGAGAGGTGCTGCAGCCCCTGATCATCTACATGGCCTCCTCTGGACCTGCTCCTGCACTTCAATGTCCTTTTAGTGTTGGGGACTCCCAAGCTGGACACAGCACTGCAGGTGGGGTCTCACCAGAGCAGAGCAGAGGAACAGACTCACCTCTCTCGCCCTGCTGGCCATGCTTCTTGTGATGCAGCCCAGGATGCGGTTGGCCTTCTGGGCCGCAAGTGCACAAAGATGAAGGTGGATGGCTCTGTCTTGCTTTTTCCAGGCAGATATGAAGAAGAGAAACAACCACCGCTGTAGGAAAGCCTTGCACCTTTGAGTCTTCAACCCTAGACAAGAAGCACAGAGGCTGTCCAGAACAGCAATCTCATTTCCTCAGCTATCAGCACAAAGATCTGTTGTGCCCTGGCCTGCCAATGCCTCAGGTCTGCTCTGGCTCCCTTCATTTTCAGTGCTCTTTGAGGCAGTGCAAATTTCAGTAAGGCTAATAATTAACCTAATGAGGCTAAAAAATGAGTCCAATAATGCTGAACTACTTGTTGGAGTAACCCAAAAATTTGCTTGGAAGGCAGAAGCATATTGACGTGAAGTAAGCAGAGTAACTAATAACATAAAATTCATTTTGCCACAGAAACCCAACACCTCACGTTCTAGTACACCAGGTGCTACGCAGATGACTAAGAAGACAACCACCTCTCGAAAGAGCTTAAAACAAAGCCAGCATACAAAAGCTGTGAAGAACACAGCAAAACCACAAACACATTTTAATCCATTTGTTTCTCACTCCCAGGGTTCCTCATTACCTCGGTCACGGTACCCGTGGTTAAACAAGGAGTGTCCAGTTCTGTGGGTTAGTTTAGCACTAATTTCACTCAGGAATTACTCGTTCCTTCTTAGGGTCTCTCTTGCTATTTTGCTTCTATCACTGCTCTTCAAGGACATTTCAGCAGTGTGCTAAACAGCCAAAAATGTCATTCTCTTTCTTACAGGTAAGAGGTACATTTTTAGAGGAACGTAAACTTAATTTTCAGAGATACTGGATACCTGCAGCTCTTACTGGCTTCAAATTATATTTTGGGCACCACCACCTCAGACAAGTTAGGCTTTCCCTATAAACAACTGGAATTTACCCCCAGACCAGAATAGTTTCTACACTGAGAGAAAAGTATTCTTGTCAGATTTAGAGAAAACCTTGTGCTACACTTATACCAGATGCGTTTCCAAATTGTTTTTAGGAGAGCTTTGAAACAAGCAATCGGTGAGATAATGAACTGCCACACATGGAGCCAGCTACTGCATGAATGTGAAGAGTTGAGTTTTAAATGTAATTTTAAATTTAAAATTTAGATTTTAAAATATATTTTAAAAACGCAAAGCCTG
>NW_010180606.1:22001-40450 GCF_000695765.1 Mesitornis unicolor | reverse complement strand
TGCTGATCAGCTCTGTCAGGGATGGAAGGAACTCGTGGTTAGACCATGGCCAGACTTTCAGCACTATGCTGTCTCCTAAATCCAGCGCTGTTCGCTGTACACCTTCCGCTATGGCTATCGCCAGACGTTACTAGGAGTGAGTCAGGGATTGCACATTTGCTAGCGCAGATCCACCCTCACCATTCCAAAGGAATCAGCTCCATAATGACAGATTAGTAAGGATGGAAGAATAAAGGCATTTTTATGCTTTATAGACGTATCTGTTTCCAGAAAGGAATTCAGTTTATTAGCAAAACTATTTTTGTTCAGGTTTAGCAGCAGATAGACAGAATTAGCTGGAGGGTTACTTACTTTCAAGTAGTTCCAGAGTTCCACTCCTCTCCTGGCAGAAGGGAAAAGGAAAGTACCTTCAGGTTTCCAAGGCACACATCGTGCGTTTCTCGTGGTATGCAGCAATTTCTTTTAACATTCAGCTGTGCAATTCACCAATTCCCAGAACTGCATGTTAGAGTTTGCATCCTGAACAAAGCTAAGTACCTTCCCTTCCAGGGCTCTTTTGTCTTCTAAATGCATCCTCCTTGGTTGTATTTCATGTTATTGTATTCTCACTGCTTCTGTATAAATGAACATATTAATCCTTAATTTTCTAGGTTTCTTGCTCCATTTGCCAAGGAAGCATTTTTCTTCTCTCAGAAGCTGCAGATGCCGATTACCCCTGTGCCAGCTTCTTCCTGTCTGGAGTGGTCTGGCAAAAGGAATCAGTTCAGGAAAGTTCACAAAAATGTGTATTTTCTTTTCACTTCTACTGTGCTCACAGCTGTCTCACTGTGTTCTCATCACTTTTCTTCCGAGCGTGCTCATGAAAACCCATCACAGCAGTTGAGGTCTGCAGGATTGCAAAGTTGACCTTCCAAGACAAGGGGTAGAAATATGGGAAACAATCTTTTTCCCATCAAATGACAGTTCCTCCGCAGCTCTTTCACCCTTTGGGGTATCCCTGAGAAAATGCAAAACCTCAATTTTGGCTACGTGCAGCATCCACAACAGTGAAGAAAAAGCTGTCGGGATTCACTTGTCAGCAGCTTGTGTAGCTGTGGAACGGGAGGTCCATTTGAAAATACTTCAGGTGTTTGCGTGCAGGAGATCTAAATGCAAGGCCATTAAAATCTGGCATGGGCAGGAGATGCTCCAGTCTTGAGTGAAGACAGGTTTTGGCTGGAGGAAGTCCCCACACAGACAACAAGAAAGAAGTACAAGTACAATGAAAATATAAAGGAAGAAAATGGAAAAGCATGTGAGTTAACGTGTGGTTGCACAAACTGTCCATGAGATCCCACCTTGGACTCTAGGATTTCCAAAGCAGCTGTGATCCCACCACACTTGCTCTATCCCTGCCTATGAGACACCGTGAAAATCAGTGCTCAGACAGATACAACAGATTCCTCCTCCCTTTGAGTACTGCATCATTGCAAAGCTGGTAAAAGCACATATATAGTGGTTATTCTATATAATCTGGGGGTTTACTCACATCTCCCACAATGAAGGTATGGATACTTGTCTATCACCACCCATACAGGGCACTGCCAACCATCCTTGTAACAACTCATCAGCAGCTTGGGAACTCTATTAAAACCGTAGTGGTATTAATATCTGATGTCTTCACAACACTAAGGATTTTTGGTTTAAAAGCAGCAAAGTCTGAGAAAGCCATTATTTGTCACAGGATGATCCAAAGGCTGTTAATCTCCTGTCTACACCTTAAGAAAGAAAAGAGGAGAAAAATCTAATTTAAACAAGTGCTACTGGGGATAAAAAAATTCAGACTGATGCTATGTTAAATTGCTCGGGAGGCTGAGGTATCCAGCCACGGTCTTCAGTAAAAAAGAAAATTATAGGGTCTATCAATTAGAGAAGCGGTGCTCTGAGCCTATGTCCTGGCATGCTTACAGTTTTTTGAATGTCTGGCAGGATGTTTTACAAACTAAACTCAGCAAGATGACAATTCCACCAGAAGGTGCTTCAGATGGTTTTGCTAATAATTTTGATCAGCTGAAATGGAGAAAAACACCACTTTGCTTATTTGGCTTTTCCAGAACCTGTCAAATCTGAGCAGAACCATTAATCGCCCCCTTCTGCACCTCCCCCCCAACTCTCCCACCTTCTTCCAGAAAAGACACTTCAATTTTTGGGTTTTTTTCCTAGAAGTATTCTGCATAATCAGCCTTTGTTCCCAACACAAAGTTTGGTCATTCCTTGTGCACTTCCTCTGCTTGAAGGAAGTGCCATTTCTCGAGAATATTCATTGGAGACTGGTACCGCTCCTGCTGCAAACATGTAAGTGCTAACCACCATATATTGGCTTTTGTTTTAATAGCCTTTTAACCAACTTTGTTAATGGACTGAATGCAATTTAGATATGGAACTTGGCTAAAATGTAGCTTCAATTGGCTATTAAAATTTAAGAGCCAACTAAGATAGCTAATTACAAAAAAGCTCCAGTGATAATGCTAAGCAGAATTAGTAATAGCAAATGACAGTCTGTCTAGTCTTATTCCCAAAGGGAAAGAAACTCTTAACTGAGAAGTCAACCAGACAACGTGCAGAAAACCTAATTGCATTACTGGTATTATGGCATCCCAAATCTGGCAGCTCACTGGGACAAAACAGTGAGTAAAGTCTGTCAAACTACCCCGGAAGCTGACCCCCTTCTTCATGCTACCCACAACACATATCCAGAATTACGCTGTTATTTTAGATTAACTATTGGGAAATATTCTTGTAAAAATTATCAAAACAGCACCACCAAAAAAATCTCTCATACCCATGTGGAATTCAATTCTCTCTCCAGATATTTTAGGTTAGGGGAAAAAATATAAACAATCTGTCTGCAAAATGTTGAGGCACTAAAAGCCTCAACTCTGCGCTTCATTATCAATATCCTCATTACACCATCAGCTGAAGTGCCGAGTAGTTCTCCTGTGAAGATTTCTCATGTATGGAGGCCACTTTGAAACGTAGGTAGCGGAGTCTTTAACATTCCCTGCTCAAGTGTCTCCCCGCTGTGCCTGTAAATGTCAGTCCAGTTTTTTCACGGCTGTGCGCACAGATTAGAAACAGCAGGAGAGCTGGGGAGTGCGACTACAATACCAGTAAGGACACTTGTCTTCATGGCACTGCTCAAGTGATTCTTGGAATGCAGGACCCTGCTGTTTTCTAATATTTACACACAACTGGAGTCATCAAGAGCAGTAAATGCAGTCTAAAGGCAGCTCGCTTCTTTTGTGTTAGGGGCTGTGCTTTCAAATGGGGATGTCAACAAAAACCCACCACACGCCTCTCATGAAGGGGTGTATTTCCCCATCGCTGCTTCGCAAAACAGCAAAACCACACGTGTGCGAGCACGTCCCGCATGCGATGCGTAGGGCAGTGCCGCAGGTATTTTCACAGCCTCCCATTTGGCTCATCCTGACCACCCCCCACTTTAAACATCCTCGCAGCTCACAGTGAGCCAGTCTTACCTGCGCAAGCTGTGGGTTTGCAGTCTCTGGTGAGCAGAGGCAAGCCTTGAAACAGCATCCACCTAGGATGGGAAGCATCCTTTTTCTTCACACAACACTCATGAGTGCAGCCCTTTTCCAGGACATTTTTGGGGTGGGAAGAGGTAGGAAGCTAATAACAATTAAACATTTGACAAATGAGCAACTAAAAAGCATATACTGAATAAAAGGAAAAAAACCACACTTATAGTTAAACTACACAAGGGCGCACTCATACACACAAGCACACTCACATACAACCTGTTCCAACAAAAACACATAGCCTGAACTGTGGTTTTTTTTAAAAAGAGGTACGAAATGTGCACCTCAAAATGTTCTTTTCAGACGTTGTTTGTTGCATTTGGCTTTGGCAGCGTCAAACGCAAACACACTCCTTGAAAAGCAAGGAAAGGAAGTTTACTGGTAACTAAGAGACTAAAAACATTAAAATGTCAAACAACTAAAGTACAAAATGACGTTAACTTAGAGCAGGCAAGACAAGCAAGAGAATACTCCGTGCTTTCCTGACAGTAGTTCTGAAGAACGGAGTAACACACTTCTTGAACAAAATTATTAAATGAAGGCATTAACAGGATAGGTTGATTTGAGGAGTTTTAAATATGAGAGAGGCTTTAGCAGTCCTATTTTTACATCTGAAACAAAGCAAATGCTATACTCAAAGCCGCAGGAAAACGAGTCCGTAGAGCAGCCAGAACAGAAACGAGAAGGCACTACACCTTTAAATGTGTTATTCCAGTTTTATTTCAAAACAGTGGATTCCCTTGTTTTCAAAACATAACCTCATTCATTCAACATTTTTATGCTACCACATTTATTTCAGTGAGTAGCTACTCAGACATTACACAGCCAAGCAAGTGGAGCATTGGACATCCCCAAAAATACATCCCCCATTGGCTCATGAGGATTCCTTTTGGTTTGCCAAAAGCAGCCTCCCTGACGAGAACGATGCTCACACCTCAATTGTACACGTTTTTGCAGTAGCTAAGGAAAAAATAGTACTATTTCATACCCAAATGAAACACTGCAGTACAACTCTGAGGAGAGGACTCAAAGCCAAGCAAGGAAGTGCTTTAAGAAAGGTTTTGAAAGATTAGATGGGCATGTATTATAGAATGGCCATTGGTTTTTACTGGTTCTTTTCTTTACCCTGGGCCCTATGTCTGAAATTTGGGTCTCTTTTTTGATACAAACACAAATAATATGCAAAAAAGTAACTAAAATTCACTACCTGTCCTCCAAAGAATTGTTTAAACACATTTTATAACAAACTGGAATGGAAGGATATGAATTTTGTCTTCTGTTCTCTTTTTTAATTCAAACACTTGAGAAGTATTTAAAAGATGCCTTTACCATCTCCGACATCGCAGTGCACATCTACGTGACCTCCAGTAAGACTTTACTCAGAATTAGAAGAAATCAGATGCTATGCCGCTGTTCCTTAGAACATACCCATAATGAAACTAATAGGGCTTTATTTCTACATCATTCAGCAGAAAAAACCACTTTCTTCTAGTTTGCCTTTAAGATATGAATTCATGTATATAAAGAATAAAAAGGCATCCCCACTTCAAAGTTGGCAACATTTTGCATTAGTATTTTAGTATACATAAATTATGCAAATATGCTAATAAAACATTTATTCTTCAAAACCAGGTACAAACAGCAGTCCATGTTTTAACAGGATTCACCATTTAAAAAGGAAAGAAAGAGATTCCAGTGCTACAGTAACTGAAAAAACCCCCGAGATGAGTCAAAACGCAACTCAATTTGTTGCTCCATCTATTCTTTATTTCTGGACTCTCTTCCTGGTTGCTGGGCCTTTCTTGGCTTTAGGTGAGGTCACTTTCCGGGTTCTGGTACCTACTGCATCTGCAATTCAAACAAGACAAGAAAATACAGGACTTTCTATAAAATAAAGTAACGGAAACGGATCACAAGAAAACACTTAGTATTTTACTATTTTTTAATACTCTGTTTTGACTGGGGGAAACACATGGCATGGACTCAGAAATTACAACAATTTCAGGGCACTGATTTTCTCCCCAAAAACCACATTGTACAGCTCACTTTCTCAAGCAGTGGCGTTACAAACAGTTGAGCCAATCTGACAGCTCAGCTCCACCAAACGATGTAGGACCAGATTCTCTGCAAATCCTAAACACCACTTTCCTCCCCTGCCAGTGTTAAGCCACTTTTGGTGCTCTTTGGACCTTGTTTTGGGGTTTTTTTGTCTATTGTTCTTATAGTTTAGTGAGCTGCAGCAGCTCAGAGCTGGCTGAATGGAGCTTATACAAGAGGAGGTGGAAGGCACATAGGTAGAAAAGAAAAATTAAATCAGCTCAGCTACCAGTGCAACTTCACCTACAGATCTCAAGCTACAATCTGACAATACTTTATTAACAAAGGTAACAAACATTGTCATCTAAATAAGATTTTAACCTGGCCGGCTGGTTGTTCAAAGAGGCCACACTTAATGCAATAACAGAAACTCCCTGCACTTTGGTTCTTTCCACAGACAAAACCAAAACACCACCGCAGCTCACTCCTCTGAGCCACATTCAACTGTAGTCGCTTTGAGAAAAAAAGATCACATACAATAAAAACTGCTACCATTTTCCTAAATGCAGTAACAATTAAATGCTCTTCATCTCCTAATCACGGTATTCTTTTACTAGTTTTGTTCTAATTCTGACATTCCTCCTAGAAGTCGGTATGCCCAACTATTAAGTTCTTGCTTGTGAAACTACACATAACTACAGTTCCCATCAACTTCTTAACCTGCATTACTGACAAAGGAAAAAAGGTAGAATTGAGTTTCATGGAAATCCTTAGGAAAGACGCTGCTTGCATAAGCCACCAGCCTTTGAGCACTGTGAGTCACTGATTGTTCAAGCTCAAGGGGTAAATCTGGGGGAAAGCAAGGGGGCAGAGAACAACACAAACCAAACCAAAATAGTCTTAAGTCTACCCAAATCCAAAACCAAACCAAGAAAAGCAATGAAGTACTGCTAACAATTTTGCTCTCATGTTTTCTTAATTTTATATAGCTTAACTTGTTCTTAAATTCTTGGTTTTACAATATCAAAACTACCAAAACTAATTTTGAAGAATTTTTCCATTCTTGAAAACAAAAACTGAAAAAATATTCCTGTATTGGCAGCTAAAAGCTATACAAGCAGGTATCACAAGCTGACTTCACTGCGTAAATCATTCCTTCTCCCAGCTAAATTCTAGTTTACCTTCAAGAATGTATACTTTTCAAAGTCACAAAACACCTCAGCTACTATAATTGTGATTTCCAGCAACAGACGTGTCTCCCGAGTTTCCAAACTGAGTTGCCTCAGTGCTATGTAGGCCAAATGATCCTATCAACTGCATGAACTGCACCAGTTTTTCCTCTTGAGATTTTTCCCTGGAATCTTTGTATTGCAGCAGAAAGCAGAGAACGACCAAAGTTTTCTCTTCAAGAAAAAAACAATAACCCCATTTTTTCCCTTTCATTTATCTTCACCGATTTTAACTGAGGGAACTGTGATTGTTCATCTCATCCAGTCATAGACTGTATAATCAAACACTGCAAAGACAGGGCAAATTCATGTTCTATTATCAGGAAATCTGTCAATATGAAAATGAGGACTGCAGTTAGGAAAATACCTCAGCTGATTGTTTATAGAGGAAAACAAGAAATTAGTTACCAGGTTTTCATGTTCGTATTTCAGGAATTTAGTATTTCATGGTACAAGCAATTGAGCTTACTAATTCCTAATTCAGTAAGAGCTTACCCATTTCCAGTGGCCCATGCTGGAACACCAAAAAGGAGAACAGAGCTACCCTGTCTCTGACTTCTCCGTTATTGCAATAATGAGTTCTTTTCAAGGCTTTTCTAAATAAAACATGATCATGGAGAATCCCAAAGTGAATCATAACAAAAAGGGGAAAAAAATCCTTGTTATGGTTCTTTTATTCATAATTTCCAACTCAAGCACCAGAAATATTCTCTTAAACTATGTGACTACGTTAATTATGTTAAACTCAGAATGACTGCTCTCAACCCGTGTTTAGCTTCAAAGTTTGTAGCTATTTCAGAACTGAAGGTCTTCTGTACCAAAAAGCTCACACTCATTTTCAACATGAGTTGGCCTGTAGGTTACCCCCTCCCCACAAAGTTTTCTTGTGCAAGAAATGTCAGCTTTGTTTCTGAAAACAGAAGTCCTGCGGGGACAGCACCAAGTGAGGACACAAACAAAGCTATTACAAGCAAAGGAGAGGGTTTTTGTAAAACAGATTAAACTGAATTAGGTAGAAACAGCAACTTACATGAGGAATAATTATATCAGCAAAAATAAACCAGATGGTGTCACTGCACAGCTTGTTTTGACGCTGGAACAAAGTTCAGCAGAGGCACAAAGAGTCCCACGGGCTCTAGAGGAATTGTTAGACAAGTTGACTGCAATATCTGATCCTCTCCATGTAAAGAGCATTATAAAGGAACTTTACAGTAGCAACCCAGCAGTTCTGAGAAAAATGGAACAAAAAATCAGGAGTGGAGATCATGGTTTCTAGCTCTCTTTAAAAAGAAGTACTGAATTTAACTAGTTTATCTGAAGAAAGGAAAAAAATGGGAGGGAGATGTGATGGTGCAGCCTTTTGTACTCGACCAATTTTCATGTCCACAGTGGACAGGACAGGACAACTAATAAGCTTAAGGAAATTTCTATTAGGTAGTAAAAATATAAAAAGAAGATACTCTGCCTTATCAAACCCTTTTCAGGAGTAAGGCTTTTTAAGTATTACAAGTGGTGTTTAAAATCTTAATCATAGAAGTTTTAAGAGAAAATATTGGTGTGTATCAAGATTAACACAGAGGTAGATCGATAAGGTTGTCCTTAGGCTGCTGTATGGAGCAGATCACCTCTTGATGTCCCTTATCTTGTTTTCCAGTTCTACAAACACTGTTTTAGAAACGCACAGAAGTCTTGAAAGTAAGAGAAATAAAACTGTACTTGACTCAAAAAATGAAACTTTCTATAAAGTGACAGAGGTTCCAGTGAAACTTTCTATAAAGTGACAGAGGTTCCAATGAAACTTTCTATAAAGTGACAGAGGTTCCTTTGGCAAAAATAAACAGCCACCAGTGCCAGGTTTCCCCACTGAAACGCCTGCTTTGATGGAAATGAGGACAGCGAGAGACTCTGAGCATGAAAGCACAGCCACCAAGCAGACAAAACCAGGTATGATTTAAGTGTTAATGGTGACTTTTAGGTTCCAACATAGGCTAGAATATTTGAAAACAGAACCACATACAGATTTTAGACTCTAGGCAAACATCGGATAAGTGAAAAACATCTAGCAGCCAGCATGAGCTGGAGGTTAGCAATTACATTACTTGCATATGCTGAATTTACACATGACAAAGACTGGGTGCATGCCTGTCTCTGTGTAATTGCTGGAGTTCCAGCAACTCCAATCTATGCAAGCTCTTAAACTAGACTTGTAATAATCATCACTAAACAACAGAGCTAACATCTTTCACCCTCAAAAGAAATACATGCAGTCAAGTGCATTGATCAGACTCTGCAAGGTTCCCTTTCTTTACAGAAAGTAAAATAAAAACCGAAACACGTGTGCGTAATCTCACACACACTGCTCTATGTCTCTCTCTCTAAGAAACAAAGGTCAGTACATCTGGAGTGTTGGACCATGTGGTGGAGAATTCCCAAGTGGTTTCTAGAAGATATGTTCAGACCAGTCTCCACACAGATGGAGGTTAATCATCATTTTTGCATAGACACCCAGAGCGCCACAGGAGGACAAATCTTATGACAGGACTGACATTTCTTTAAGAATGGCAAATTCATGCCACTTACACTGAATTCCCACAGTTAAGCTGAGAAGTGATGAGGTAGGAATCAGAGTGCCAGGGACCTAACACAACTCACTCTCATCAATTAGATATGATCTTGCATATGCCACTATATCAGATCTCAGTGCAATCAATTAATCCAAGACTATGTTTTGTTACTAAGTAACTAATTGTGGGCTTGTCATTTCCAAAGGAGACAAATTTAGGACTGCCAGTTCTTCAAAATTCCTCCACTGACCACAGCATCACTTCTGTATTGCAAAATGTGCTTCAGTTGTATTTCAGCCGTCTTTGATCATATCAGATAACCAAGTTATTCTGCTGGATGGCTCCCTAGGAAACCTTTTTCCTTCAACTGCTTCTTACAAGGGTTCTACAATCATCAAACTGAAAAGGGAAAACAAGAGACTGAAACCCACACAATTGCTATTTACATATGGAAGGAATAATTTTTAAAAAATAGCATTGGAAGGTGAAAGACTACACTCAGCATCCAGCTGCAAACATCAAATGTGAACTAAAGCCAGGCTGTGTAGCATTGAATGAGAGTTAAGCAACACACCAGCCCTCCGTTTTGAAATCAGAGTAGGCAGTTTGAGCTACTTTTAAGAGGATAAAATAAGGAAGAGACTGACAAGCCCTTTCCCATAGCTGATAAAGCCTTGCAGTGTAACACTGCTCAAGACTTTTTCAGTTCTCTGAAGGCTGTTGAAGTAACTTCAAGGGCAACACATAGGAGTTTTGGTTAGTTGGCTTGGTCTCCTTTCTCAGCAGTTCTTTTCTCTACCAAAATTCAGAAAAAAAGAAGAGAGAGCAGAAGAATGCAATTATGGACTTGAATTCCAGGAAATACGATTGTGGGGTGGGGATGAGAGAGAAGAAAGTTTGTAGAGTTACGGGATGGGGTTTGGGTTTATGTACTCTGTTCATCCAAGTCCTCTGTTTCCTGCAACAAATGAAGCCTATACACTCCTACACTATCACATGGAAAAGTATCAGGACACAAGAATGTATTATTTGATTACTTCGTGCTTGTGTATTTCCTGAAAACAACATTGAATCTATGAGTGCTCTTTTCAAAATGTTAAAATAAAATTGTTCCAGATAAAACTGAAACCAATCTACATCTATTTGTAAAAACTGCTTTACTGAAGACATTCCAAAACAAAATTGTACAAACACATATAAACCAGTAGCCACACGCAGCATGTTTAAAAATAGCCCTCCACTTCACCACACAACAATTCGCAGGAGGAACGAAGTTTAATGCAAATGTTACTTGCAATATTGAAAAGGTTTTGGTCTCGCTAGAAATCAGAGTCACTGCAGTACAATTTTTCTTTCTTTCCTGTAAAAAAATTCACCTGCAAATTTTATATCCGAGCTTGAACTGCAACACTTGTTCAGCATACTGCAATTCACCTTCAGGTCACAGGAAAAACGACAAAAATGAGACATCACTTTATTCTTAAATGATTTAGTTCTACATGTAAAGTCACTATATAAAACCTTACGGAAAATTTTCCTCAGAAGGTGTTTAGTTTCAGTTTAGTCCTTTTTACTAGCAGCAAATACAAGAAAGTCCCATGAAGTGTACAAGGAACTTACATGTATTTACATTTTAAATGTGTTTAGGTGCTAGAATTGGTCTGAAAAGATTGTACAGAAATAAGCTTAGAATATGAGGAAAGACTAAGTAGAAAACTGTGTTCCAAGCAGACACAGGATTAAACAGGAGCACTCCATACTTGACATTTTGTACATTAATTTTGTCTCTTCATTATTACAAGTAGCACACATTCCAGGTGCTTCCCAGTGAATCTGCAAATTGTCCAGGAAAACCATTATTCAGGAAGAACTGCAAAGATACACTTGTTTTATATCTGATTTATTTTAACCTGCCCACCTACAATATTTAAGGATCTTTATACTTAAAACTCACCTGCTACCACACCTCTCCTAATTTAAATCGCTTCTGAAGATGCTCAAACAATTTTGGGGCAGGCCATACAAAGACAGATCACTAAGTTTGAATTTACTTACTGAAAAATACAGAAGTGAGTTTGTCAATATTTCTGACAACCGAGAGAGGCATTTCTCTGCTCCAAAACCTGAATCTTCCTGGTAATTTCTGTATACAACATAGCAGCACGTGCTTTTAACTCCTACAACCAGATCACATAGCTCTCATGTTAGAAAACATTTAACTCGCAACATTCCTGAGACAGGGAAGGGAAGGGTGAGAATGGCACAGAAAGGGACAGATCTTTTGGTGCCCAGTCACAGCGATGGATGCACTGCTTTAGGACTACTACACACTTACTCCTGGAGTCTCTTACAGATAGTAGTCAATACTATCATTCACATGAAGGAGCAGATGAATAACAGGCAATTAGGCCTATTGTAACACCACAGGCTTTGTTGAAAATGTTTGTATTAGAGCATAAAATTAAAAGGTTAAAAAATACCTATAATGTGGGCACTGGTGTGGAGTAGAAAGCCAAGTAACAAGTGGTGCCATAAACAAGCTCAAAAAACCCCGTAAGATTTGCTTTCTCCTAAAGCTTGATGACAAGGCCAATAATTCTCTAAATATAAAAATGAGCCCAAGTGTAGACTTAATCCAACATTAAGTAATAAATCTTGCTTGAATCAAGGAAAAAAAAAGATTCCTAAGACAATAACCCAGCTACTGATTTATGCAAAGCCATGCAGTGTAAATAAACATAAAGCTAAGTACCTATTAATTGAGAAATACTATTAAACCTCTGTTCTTGAATGCTTTCTATCCAATCCATCAGTGTGACTTTTTTCATACCGGAGCTGTTCCCATAGTTCTTTATTTATGCTGCAAGAGTAACTAAAGACCCCAGTTAAGGCCTTACGATGCCAAATGCTATCCAGCAATGCAGGCATGTACAATTCCTATCCCTAGCAGTAATGACTATTGAAAAAATACAGTACTTTCATTGTCGTGCCTACTTTAGTAGTTCTCGCCATACTGTCCCAATTAATAAACTCCAAAAATATTTAAAAAACCCAGAAAAAAAAGTGTAAAAAAAATTATATACTAAATAAATAAATAATATATATACATAAAGATTTTAAAAAAATCTATATTCCTATAACCCAATCTTCACCAGCCCCAGGATTAAAGAAAACTGCCAGTGGTAGAGGTTTTGTCTCTACTGGTAGCTTTGAGTGTAGGATTATTTACAAATTCTCATAAAACTCAGATTTTTCCAGCATTTATGTAATTTTCATCAAAAAGTTTCCCACACTACCAGCCTATTCCATACAAACTGATTAAAAATAAGGATATTACTCCTATTAATATTAAGCAGTACACCCCTGCAGAAGCATTGGTAGATACATACAGTGTACACCAAACTTTGGTATTCAGCTTTAACAGCATCATCACTTTTAAGCCTGTGTATTTTACTATCATACATGAAGGTGGCTAATACTGAAAATGCAGATGTACCAGTGAGGAAAAAAAAAAAAACAACAAAAACCCCTTTTTGTTTCAACCTAAATCACCTCTTTTGATACTGTTTTTTCTGCTGGAGAGACATTGATCAGTATAATACTTCAACATCATCTATATTACCTTAAAAAGGATACCTCCTAATATTCCAGCTTTGAGGACAGTATATGGGTTCCAGTTAGAAGAACAAAAAAAGGGGAAACTGATAACAAGCTCATTTAAATAAAAAAAAAAATCATTGAAGCATTCCGATCTGTGCATCGTATTCTGGAAGTACAACACAGCTTGTTTCACGAGGGCTCTCTGAAGTTCCCTTTCTAAAGGGAAGAGTCTAACACTCCTGTATGACAGCTCCAGGAATGCTGCTGGCTGACACGGCTGAAAGAAATGACCTTTCCTGCACTCAGCTCAAGTGGCCACTCGTGTGCTGTGAGCAGCCAGGGGAGCAGACAGAAGCTGCCACAATTTCAAGATGCTCATCCTTTCTCAGTGCCATTTTTTCTTCCTCCTCTGCCAAACCTGGGGGCTTCCCAGCCTCAGCAGTAGCAGATTTGGTTACTGGCAGAGTCCCTGTAGCCACTGAGCACCCTGGTGCACTCAAACTGCTGCACAGCTGACGGGGATCTCTTGGGGTCCACTGGTCTTTTGGACTGGATTAGATGCAGTTAATGCTGATTAACTGAACTGTAAGAACCAGCGTGGCTCTTGCCACTGTTTAAGTCCAAATGCTCAGGAGACGTTCGAACACCTGAAAAGTAACCCCTGCCTGGGTTTACAGAGTTTTTAAGTATGGTAATCAGCTATTTTCAATGTATCAAAAGCATCGAAATCATAAGATTATGAAACACTTGCCCTTTCCTTCAACACAGACTTATGAATCATGTAATAGGTGGGAAAGTTTTTCATGCCAAATTTGGAGAGAAGAAAATGAGTAAGCACATGTATCACTTTTCACCTGAAAACATTTGATATACTCCCCCCACTTGGTATTCATTAAATAGGGTATGATAAAAAGGTGAAATTAGAACCATTTCACCTGTAACTCTTGAATTGGCAAGAGGAGGTTTAAATTTAAGCTTATGTCCATCACTCATTTTAACCACTGGATGCTGAAAATACATATAGCCTCCCAAATACATTTACTTAGTCTGAAAAAACTTAGCATTTACAAAAAAGCTGATGCTACCACTTGGATTGCAATTCCTCAAGTTCTTTTTCATCTCTGTAAGAATTTTAATCTACAATCCCAGGGAAAAAGAAGTGTAATATATAATATAAAATGAAATATATTCTGCTTATGCGTATCAAATCACAACCAGAAGACAGTCAGCTGTATTAAATATTTTGTTATAAGGTCTTAAATGAAATCTAAAATGCTAAAACTATGAATAAACATCAGCATCGTATCAAATAATTGTATTACTTTGAAAGGAAGTATAATCTAATTAACTTTTTTCAGCCACTGACAGACTAGAAAATTCATAATAAATTGAAGTCAACAATTCAAAAGGCATTCAAGTAAGAGAAATAATCACTGATTTTAATGATCAGAAATCTATAATGTGAACAGCTGAAAATGAACAGAGCAGTGTCACCTTCTGGAATAACATTAGATTAATTACGTGTACTTTGTATTGTACTAGATGAATAAATATAGTAGGGCAAACCCATAACTTGCCAATAATATTACTGTCTTAGAAATGTTACATTTTGCCCATCCTGCCATACTCCTTCATGAAACCTTTGTTAAACAACTGAATTTGTTTTGGGGTAGACTCCACTGCTACTGGTTTATCATATTTAGACTTCTTGACCACAGACAACACCTGGTCTTCTACTTTAAAAGTCTGAAACAAAAATTCTTCAGGAAAAATATCTTTGTCATTACCTGAATTCAGTTCACAGCTACATGAAGTAGTGAGAAGGCTGGACGCAGAAAACAGCTTGACTGGACATTTACCATAAGCTTACCCTATACAGATCCACTGAAGATTTCTGATTCTAGACTTAGAACAATCCTGCTTTATCTTTCCATGACTTTTTCCAGACAACACTGAAACTATGCCAAGTTAGCTGAAATGTAGCCTCAGCATTTTCTATCCTTAAGCTGATCCTTTCCTCAACTTTAAATACACTCAGTTTTGGAAGCTGCTGCTCCTAGCCCCTGGCTTTAACACACTGGGAGGAAGAAGTCCTGAGGAGTCAGCACATTCTGACAGTGAACTGGACAAGACAGGAGGACAAAAATGAGAATGGAGGAGAGCACGAATGGCTGCAAAAGAACAGGGTGCAACCACAGATTTTTATCGCCTAGCATTTCTACCAGCTGTAGGCAGCATATAATTGGAGAGTATTCCTTTCTTACACAAGCTTTAAATATTTCCATTTTATTAGAGTTAATATAAAAAAATTATGGAAGATAAAAAGCACTTGAACTGCTAGAGGTGATGGCTGGATTAGGTATATGTGGCCATGAGGCAGGGTTTTGGTAAGCTGGGGTTGGCTACAGGGGTGGCCTCTGTGGGTGGAGCAGTTCATGGAGGATCCACAGGATGAAGCAGATATGCCCTGCAACTCGTGTGAGCAGGGAAAAAATACGAGGAGGAGGGAGCAGCAGAGAGAAAATGCTATGTACTGACCAGAACACAGAATTCAGAAATTGAGTTGACCTTGGGAGAAGGGGAAGGAAAGATGCTGTTTTAATGTTTGTCACTACTCAACTGTATTTTAACTGGCAGTAAACTAAATTAGTTTTCCCCAAGTTGAGCCTGCTTTGCCCGCAATAGTAAGCAGCACGCATTTTCTCATCTTTGTATAAACCCATGCATTTTGTCAGCTTCCTCTTATTTTCTCCTTCTGCCCCCCTGAGGAGGAGCGCGAGTGGCTGGGTGGGAGTGTGTCCCCTAGCCAGGGTTAACCTACAACACCGGTACGTGTGACTGTGAGAATAATATTTGACTTACTAGAAGAAGTACATTTCTTTTTTTCTGGACTTCCTGAATCTTCTGCTTCAGTGCTCTCATTGGTTGCAGCTGCTGCCTTTCTTTTTTTCTGGGGAGAAAAAAAAAGGGAAAAAGAAAAGAAATCAAGAGCAGAAAAGACCACACAAAGTAGAAAATATCCTCACAAGGTAGGATTTTTAGCATTATTTCTTCATATATTATAAAACATCTCCAGTTGTAGAGAAAATGTATTCATCTATTAATGCAAGTGTACTAGGCAACAGATAATTTAAAAGTTCAATTCCCCTATCTGCAGATCACATTAGGAGTTGAAATTTTAATGTATGAAAACACAAGTTTTTAAGATCAAAACCTGTTTTTTTATTTACATTGAATAACTGTTACAAAAGGAGCAATCTGAAAAATCTTAAAGAATACAGAAAAACATTTCACCCAAAGTTGACGTTAATTGCTTTTTTAAAAGCAATTACACCTCATTAAATTCAAGTTTATCTGGATCCTTGCTTCTTAAGGCTTTCTTTGCACAGCTTAAAAGTAGCTAACACCCACTGACAGTACATTGTTATATTTTTCTAACAGCAACTATGGGTTCTGTTCCAAAGAGGTACTTGGGAAATCTGAACTCTATTCAAGGTACATTATCCTCAAACCTCTAAATGGCTAGAGCTGTTATTATCTGTGTGTTACAATTAATCTTACTATTGCAAAGTATTCTTAAGGTGGTTACAGAAAGATTATTATTTTAAAGCCACGTGATTTTTGAAAAGGATGAGTTGACCTGTGTCTGTATCAGACATAGATAAAAACTTCCATGAACACTGGAAGAGTTTAACTTTTCCTTTATATTTTTTTAATTGTTCAAGACTAGAGCTTTACTAATACAGCTTCACAAGTGGCTACAACTTCCTATAGCTCACGAGAGAAGGGGAGAGTGCATTACATCTTTCTTTTCCAAAGTGTTGCTTCATGATTACCATCTAAACCCTGCTGGGCTGAACAGATTGGTTCGATAATTACATACAATAACTGCAGTGGGCAGGTAACCCTCAGCTGGCACAGGGCAGCTCCCCTGTGAGAACTTCCATATGCAAACTGCACTGATGGAGTGCATTAGGTACATCTTTCCTGCCGGTGCACAGGCCTGATTACCGCCAGCCAAGACTCCAAGGTTAGCATGTCAGCAGATTTGTGATGCATTAGGCAGGAATAAACACAGACACTTTTGTTCATTCTGACCAAAATTAAGGAGGACTATTTCAGCGCTGTGCTGCTTTTATATGAGAGATAATGCATTCCTCCCAATTGTACTGGAACACATTTTAAACGCTCATCAGAAAAACAGATATCCAATGCATGCTACACAAAAGCAAAATACATTTATCTTGTTCCCAAGCTTATTTAACAAAAAGGGGTTTCTTAATCTTGGTGCAGGTGAATTACAGAGCAGCAGAGATCCGGCAGCATTCATCTGACAAAAGCAGCACCTGCGCATCTGAAGCTGAACATTAGAAGGAAACACAAGTCACCGAGATCCATATTTTTGCAGTTTAGTTTACTCAAATATTTCTCAGAAACTCTTCAGAATTTAAAAAGTAAGATGTGGTCCTTGCCCTAAATAATTCAGTCAACAGCTCCAGAAACTTTCTTCAACACACGGTCCCGTTAGCTTCTTGTTTTGCTAGAGCTGTTATAAAATACCACACACAAACCAACATGCATTTACTATACAGAAGAAAAACAAAACAAACCAAACCTCTAGCAGAACTGTGGACTGTGTTTCATTTCCTTACACATCTGGGAAAACTTCAGTCATGATACAGAAAATAAAATGTTAACTTTTAATATAGCAGACGTCTGTGAGTTTTAGCCAGATACCAACACTGGAGAATGACTGAGATTCCAGAACAACCACGCTTATATGCAACATCTAATGCACGTAATGGCTCAATTAGCCACACGAGCTGAAAGCACAGGAGAATTCTACATCCTAACAATTTCTTTACACAGAAGCTAGAAATATTGTCTCCTAGCTATGAAATAACATCACTTCAGAACACTGTTTTAAGAAAGTATTATGGTAGATTGCCTCAAAGGAAATAAAGAGTAGGTGTCTTAAGACCTGTTGAGATTAAAAAAAAAATCAGTAAAGCCAAAATGCCATAAATACTCTATATCAGAGGCCACCATCTTCTCAAGGGCGGATGCCAGACCACCTCTTTATTTTCCAAATTAAGCATTAAGCAGTTGAGATTAAATTCACCCTGTGCTGAAAGATACTGGCTTTCGGAAGCAAGACACTACTGATCACTGGTAAATATCTTTATTGAAAGCAAATTGGAATTTGGCGCTTATTTTTAAAACATTCAATCGTCAAGTTGAGCTTTCTGTCACAGCTAAAAGTTCATATAATTTTAATTAGCATTCTCTGTTCTTCTTTTCTCTGTGTATCTAAGTGTCCAGCTATTCTCAACTATCACAAATCATCTTCCTGTTCTCCCAGGCTCTCATTACTGTCCGATACCCTCTGGAAGAAAAACCTAGTAACATGAGTTCCTAAAGATCAACTCTGGGAAGGGAGG